>NC_044979.1:140859831-141152000 GCF_008728515.1 Papio anubis
TGTTTGTGCATTGATTCTTGGGGAGTGTCTGTTGGTTTGGTGTGCCCACGGCAAAGGCTTCCATCAGATGTCTGGTGTCCTTGGATCTCTGCTTATAATAGAAAGGTCCTCGGGCTGATTGGAGCCGTGAGCGGGGCCTGTCATTGGTGGACATTTGCTGGGTGACCGCACAGGAACCCGGTCATTCCAACAAGTGATCCCAAGTTTTTTTGTTTTTGTTTTTGTTTTTTTTTTTTTTGAGACAGTCTTGTTCTTTCACCCAGACTGGAGTGCAGTGGTGCGATCTCAGCTCACTGCAACCTCCGCCTCCCGGGTAGCTGGGATTATAGGCTCGTGGCACCATGGCCAGGTAATTTTTGTATTTTTGGTAGAGATGAGGTTTCACCATGTTGGCTAGGATGGTCTCAATCTCTTGACCTTGTGATCCGCCCACCTTGGCCTCCAAAAGTGCTGGGATTACAGGTGTGAGCCACCGCGGTTTCATTAATGGAGAGTTCAGGATGGGAAGCAAACTAAATGTCAAGGGCTAGATGTGCATTAAAGTTCTTTGAAGTAGGTGGCAGTGCATCCATGTCAAAGATAAGGAAACACAGCCGGGACTGGTGGTGTGCGCCTGTGGTCCCAGCTACTCAGGAGGCCGAAGTGGAAGAATCGCTTGAGACCAGGGGTTTGAAAGCAGCCTAGGCATCATAGCAAGATCCCATTCTCTACAAAAAATTTTAAAAATTAGCTGGATGGGGTGGTGCACACCTGTGGTTCTAGCTACTTGGGAGCCTGAGGCGGGAGGATCACTTGAGCCCAGGAGGTTGAGGCGGCTGTCAGCCACAATCCTGCCACTGTACCCCAGCCTGGGTGACAAAACCAGACCCTACCTCTTAAAAAAAAAAAAAAAAAAAAAAAAAAAAAAAAAGTCCCAGAGCGGTAAAGATGAACAAGAAGTAAGAGCAGGGCCAGGATTTACCCTGCTGTTCTGAAAGCACATGTTTTGTGTGGGTGGGTGGGGGAGGGAGGGTTTTGCTCTGTTAGGGATACTAACCCCCTATTCCCACATCCCTCAGAGTGCTGGCTATGGCCACTTGTCTGAGAACCATCCAAGAACATGGCAAAAATGCAGAATTCTTGCCCCTCAGACTCTGGGGGGTAGGACCTAAGTATCAATGTGTTTAACCAGCTTCTCAGGGGCATTTGAGAGGCAAATGCTAAAGCAGATGAAGTTCCTGCCCTCAAGAGGTTTAGATTCTAGTTAGGGAGACAGACAATAAACCAATGTAACGTAAGTCAAGTTCCAGGAAGAAAAAGCAGAATAAGAGAACATGACAGTGTTTTAGACTTGGGGATGATAGCATCTGAGGGAGCAAAACTGAGAAAAATGAGTATTTTGCTTACTGAACAACCTCACCTTGGCTGGGTGCTGTGGCTCACTCCTAACACTTTGGGAGGCTGAGGTGGGCAGATCACTTGAGGTCAGGAGTTCGAGACCAGCCTGGCCAACATGGTGAAACTCCATCTCTACTAAAAATACAAAAAGTAGCCAGGCATGTTGGTGCATGCCTGTAATTCCAGCTACTCAGGTGGCTGAGATTTCGGACACCACAGACTGGTTTTGTGGAAGGCAATTTTTCCACGGATAGTGGGGTGCCGGGGAGGGGCATGGTTTGGGGATAATTCAAGACATTCCATTTATTGTGTACTTTATTATTACATTGTAATAGATAATGAAACAATTCTGTTGCTCACCATCATGTAGGATCAGTGGGAGCTCGAGCTTGTTTTCCTGCAACTAGACGGTCCTGTCTGGGGGTGATGGGAAAGAGCAACAGATCATCAGGCATTAGATTCTCATAAAGAGGCTGGGCACAGTGGCTCATAACTGTAATCCTAACACTTTGGGAGGCCAAGGGGGGTGGATCACCTGTGGTCAGGAATTCAAGACCAGCCTGGCCAACATGGTGAAACCCTGTCTCTACTAAAAATGCAAAAAAAAAAAAAAAAAAAAAAAAAATTAGCTGGGCATGATGGCATGAGCTTGTAGTCCTAGCTACTTAGGAGGCTGAGGCAGGAGAATTGCTTGAACCCGGGAGGTGGAGGTTGCAATGAGCCAAGGTTGCACCAGTACACTCTAGCCTTTTTTTTTTTTTTTTTTTTTTTTTAACCTTATCTGAAAAATTCTGAGGAACATGCAACCTAGATCCCTTGCACATACAGTTCACAATAGGGTTCTCTCTCCTATGGGAATTTTATGCTGCAACTGATCTGACAGGCAGAGCTCAGCTTCGCTCACCTGCTACTCACCCCCTGCTGGGTGGTCCGGTTGCTATCAGGCTACGGGCTAGTCTAGGGGTTGGGGACCACTGTGCTAAGGCAAGGCTGGCCCTGAAGGAGGTGAAGGTAGTTCTGCAAATTCCTGGGAAAGGCATCCCAGGCAGAGGAGACAGCGGGGCCAGGGCACAGAGGTGGGAGCTGGCTCCAGGTGTGCGAGCAGCAGCCTCTGTGGCTGGAGCAAGGTGGAGTTGGGGTATGAGAGGCTGAGGTTTGACAGCATCACATCAGGGGGCCTTGTAAGCTAAGATGCAGACTTTGACTTTTATTTTAAATATTGTGAGAGGCCAGGCATGGTGGCTCATACCTGAAATCCCAGCACTTTGGGAGGCCGAGGCAGGTGGATCTCTTGAGTCCAGGAGTTTGAGACCAATTTGGCCAACATGGTGAAACCCTGTCTCTACTCAAAATGCAAAACTTAGCTGGGAGTCATGGTGTGTACCTGTAATCCCAGCTATTTGGAAGGCTGAGGCATGAGAATTGCTTGAACCTGGGAGGTAGAGGTTGCAGTGAGCTGAGATATCATTGCTTTCCAGCCTGGGTGATAGAGCAAGACTCCATCTCAAAAACAAACACCAAAACCAGTAAAAACAATACTGTGGGAAAACACAGGAGCATCTGCAGTAGGGGGTGACGGATCCTAACAGTTTAGAAGGGTCTCCTTTGACTGCTGTGGGCAACTGAAGTGGAAGCTGAAGAAGCAGTTACTGTTGGAACCATCATAGGCTGAGTGAGAAAAGGAGGATCAGATGAGATGGAAATGTGTTGGCGCCACAGCCTGCAGAGTTCCTGGTTTGTTCCTGCTTCAAAGGACAAGCTGCTATGACACTCACTGTTCATGCCTTCCTATTCTTTTAGAGATGGGGTCTCGCTCTGCTGCCCAGGCTGGAGTACAGTGGTGCAATCACAACTCACCATATCCTTGACCTCCTGGGCTGGAGTGATCCTTCTGCCTCAGACTCCAGAGTAGCTGGGACCACAGGTGCATGCCACCATACCAGGCTAATTTTGTTTTACTTTTTGTAGAGATGGGGTCTTGCTATGCTACCCAGGCTGGTCTTGAACTCCTGATCTCAAGCAATCTTCCGGCCTCAGCCTCCCAAAGTGCTGGGATTACAGGCATGAGCCACCATGCCCAGACTCGTATTTCTTTCTCTCAATTCCATGTCTAACAAAACTCTAAAGCTAGACGTTTTCCTGTGTGTCACTGGGCGGAAAGCAAATACTGGGAACACATGTCTTACAGGAGAGGGGTTGTCTGCCGTGGCATTCCTGCAGCCTTGGTCAGACAAAGAGCTTCGTCCCACTGGATTTAACTAGAATCTCCCAAACACAAGTGACTTTTGGTCCCCTTCACTTTTCATATAACACCTGTGAATACAGAACATTCTTCAGAAAAAGCTGTGTGGGCAATGGTCAGAAGGGGAGTAACTAGACTGGACATGGTGGCTCATGCCTGTAATCCCAGCACTTTGGGAGGCTGAGGTGGGCGGATCATGAGGTCAGGAGTTTAAGACCAGCCTGGCCGACATGGTGAAACCCTGTCTACTAAAGATACAAAAAATTAATGGCATGGTGGCACATGCCTGTAATCCCACCTACTTGGGAGGCTGAGGTAGGAGAATCACTTGAACCTGGGAGGCAGAGGTTGCAGCGAGCCGAGATTGTGCCATTGCATTCCAACCTGGGCAACAGGGCGAAACTGTCTCAAAAAAATAAAAATAAAAATAGGCCAGGCACGGTGGCTCACGCCTGTAATCCCAGCACTTTGGAAGCCCGAGGCGGGTGGATCACCTAAGGTCAGGAGCTCGAGACCAGCCTGACCAACATGGTGACACCCAGTTTCTACTAAAAATACAAAAATTAGCCGAGCATGGTGGTGCACACCTGTAATCCCAGCTACTCAGGAGACTGATGCAGGAGAATTTCTTGAACATGGGGGCAGAGGCTGCAGTGAGCCGAGATTGCGCCACTGCACTGCAGCCTGGGTGATACCATCTCAAAAGTAACTGGGATGGAAAGGATCTAGAAACATAGTAGGTGCTAGGCAGTGTGGGCATGGATATGAGATGTTGAAGGGGATTAAACTGGGCGTGCTGATGTGTACCCGTAATCCCAGTGTATTAGTCTGTTTTGGCATTGCTATAAATAAATACCTGAGTCTGGGTGGTTTAGAAAGAAAAGATGTTTAATTGGCTCATGATTCTGCAGACTGCACAGGAAGCACAGCTGGGGAGGCCTTAGGAAATTTTCAATCATGGCAGAAGGTGAAGGGGAGGCAGGCATGTCTTACATGCCTGAAGAAGGAAGAGAGAGAAGAGGGAGGTGCTACATACTTTTAAACAACCAGATCTCATGAGAACCCACTATGACAAGAAAAGCAAGGGGGAAATCTGCCTCCGTGATCCAATCACCACCTACCAGGTCCCACCTCCAACACTGGGGATTACTATTTGACATGAGATTTGGTTGGAGACACAAATCCAAACCCTATCACCCAGTTACCGGGGAAGCTGAAGCTGGAGGATCCCTTGAGCCCAGGAGTTCAAGTCCAGCCTGGACAACATAGCAAGACCCTGTCTCAAAGGGATTGGGCTTGATTTGCACAAGTTGAGAGTAGAGATTAAGCTAAATTATGGCTCAAAAGTGTCACACCAAAACATGCCCAAAGCAGGTCTTTGGTGGCCTTTGATAAATGAAGAGAAAAGGTGTTTGGGTGTTCGTCTAAAATACTGCTGGAAGACAGTTCACCTGCACCAACTTCTCATTTAGTGATGAGAGCAAGTCTATGATTGAATGGACATTGAGACCTGCAATTAGTATCTTCATCTCCTCCTACAGTAATTATCTGTCCACGGCTGAGGGCTATGCTAGGGGTGGGGGCACTCCTCGAGGGGCTGTGCCATCCCACATGGAGATGGGGGCACCTGGGAGACTCCACTTTGTACCCTCTTTCCTCATCAACTCAGGATACCCTAGGTGGCAAATCTTCGCCAAGCACGCTCTTTCTCTGAGACTTTCTTTTTAGACAAGGCCTCGCTCTGTCGCCAGGCTGGAGTACAGTGGCTGTGAGCGGGGCCTGTCATTGGTGGACATCTACTGGGTGACCACACAGGAACCTGGCCATTCCAACAAGTGATCCCAATAATCAGAGCTGCAGATCTTATTTTTATTTTTATTTTTTGAAGCAAAGTCTCATTCTGTCGCCTAGGCTGGAGTTCAGTGGCATGATCTCGGCTCACTGCAACCTCTGCCTCCCAGGCTCAAGTGATCCTCCTGCCTCATCCTCTTGAGTAGCTGGGATTACAGGCACACGCCACTATGCTCAGCTTCCCTAGTAGCTGGGACAACAGGCATGTACTACCATACCCGGCTAATTTTTGTATTTTTAGCAGACGGGGTTTTGCCATGTTGACCAGGCTGGTCTCGAGACTCCTGACCTCAGGTGATCCTCCTGCCTTGGCCTCCCAAAGTGCTAGGATTACAGGCGTGAGCCACTGCGCCTGGTCTGAGACTTTGAATCTTAAACCCAGCAGCTGGGGACAGAAGAAATAGCTCGTGTGTCTTTGATGACTCCAGCAGCAAGCCCTGCCATGGACATTTCCAGTGGCGCCTGCATCCTGCCTCTCCAGGCCTCCTTTCTGGTCTTAGGCGCTCTCCCATACTCTTTCAAGAAATTCTTTTTAAGTAGCCAGAGTGGTTCCTGTTGCTTGAAACAGAAGGATCTTAAGTGATGTCCATGAGGAGTAGAAAATGATACCATAACTCGAGACAATATTTAAATCCAAAAGATCTGTTAAGTTCCATTCTGTCAAAATAGAGACAGTGTATAACATTGGAATTTTTACATTAAATAATGTTAAATAGGTAATATTAGTTATATATAAAATACACATTCGGCCAGGCATGGTGGCTTATACCTATAATCTCAGCACTTTGGGAGGCTGAGGTGGGAGAATCACTTGAGGCCATGAGTTCAAGACCAGCCTGGGCAACATAGCATTACCCCATCTTTATAAAAATAAAACATTAGCTGGGCGTGGTGGTGAGGATCTGTAGCCTTAGCTACTCAGGAGGCTGAGGTGGAAGGATCACTTGAACCAAGGAGTTCAAGGTTACAGTGAGCTACAATTGTACCACTGCACTCCAGCCTGGGCAACAAAGTGAGACCCTGTCTCAAAAAATATGTATATATACACACTCATATATTTATAGTGCATATACAAAAATATATGTTATATATATAAATATATTACACATTTAACAACAGAAAAAATGGTCCTATGACCTCAACACAATAATTATTTTTGTTTGCATTGCTTTTCTAGTTTGAATTTACATACACTTTTTTCTTTCTGAGGTGGAGTTTTGCTCTTGTTGCTCAGGCTGGAATGCAATGACGTGATCTCAGCTGTCGCAACCTCCGCCTCCCAGGTTCAAGTGATCCTCCTGCCTCAGCTTCCTGAGTGGCTGGGATTATAGGAGTGCGCCACCACACCTGGCTAAGTTTTGTATTTTTAGTAGAGGTAGAGTTTCTCCATGTTGATCAGGTTGGTCTTGAACTCTCGACCTCAGGTGATCTGCCTGCCTTGGCTTCCCAAAGTGTTGGGATTACAGACGTGAGCCACCTCGCCCAGCCTTACATATACTGTTTTAAAGAATCTGATTGGAATACAGATTATTTTTCAATATCTTAAAGCATTTTTCCCTCTATTCGTAGAGTGTAGTTGAAGGGAGTCAGAAAGGTGAGATGGTTTACAAAGATTCGTCTTTGAGAAAAAAATTTTTTAATTAAAAAAGCTGGAAGCCCTGTTGAGCTTAGTCACTGTTGTCCAAGTGATCTAACCTTGTTGACTCAAAATACTGTCAACCTCTTTTTTTCCTTCTCTCTCGGTTAACTCTTCTTTGCTAAAATTGCATGACAAAGGAGCCTTTGTAGTTTGAAGATACTAATACCGACTTGCCTAGCAAGGTTTAAAAAAAGGAGCAATTTGCCTTTTGTACATGGTCTGGGTGCAAAGAGATGGTGTTAGTCACCTTCTGGCTGGGTGCCCACGTGCTTAGACTCGGGGAGTTGGGATGACTGGCGAGGCAACAGAGAGGAAGGAAGGCGTGAATGGTTGTAGGTTGGCTTACGGTGTGAACACTGAACTGGAACAACTCTGACCTTTTGCATTTGCCCAGAAATTGTCATGTACCTCGAATAACGCAATTCTCAGCTGGGCATGGTGGCTCATGCCTGTAATCCCAGCACTTTGGGAGGTCAAGGCAGGTGGATCACCTGAGGTCGGGAGTTCAAGACCAGCCTGGCCAACATAATAAGACCCTGTCTCTGCTAAAAGTACCAAATTAGCTGGGCATGGTGGCACATGCTTGTAATCCCTATTACTCAGAAGGCAAGGCTGGAGAATCACTTGAATCCGGGAAGCGGAAGTTGCGGTGAGCTGAGATTGCACCACTGCACTCCAGCCTGGGCGACAAGAGCGAAACTCCGTCTCAAAAAAAAAAAAAAAAAAAATTGCAATTCTCTTGGTTAGCCACGCACATGGCGTAACTTATCTGCTGTTTTTTCCTGAAACATGGACTGTGTTCATGATAATGGCACATATTATAAGGCAGCACAGTTTGCTTTAAGGCATAAAAGAATAACTTGACTTGGAGCCATGAGCCCTGGGGTCAGTCCTACTCTTTTTCTAAATAGCCGAAGCCTGGACATGTCATGTAATTTCACTGTTAAGTGCCTCATCTGTGGATTCTTTTCCGTCAATTCCTTTGGGCTTCAGTTTTTTTCATCTGTAAAAGAAGGGGTTCAAATGTCAAACAAGGCGATGCAAAAATGGTTATCCTGAATTTCCGAGTAAACTGGATCTCATAAGGTTAGCCAACTTGCCCTTCATCTTTCAGTAAGTGGCAGACAGGGAATCACTAATAACTAATTCAAAGCCTCATGAATTAGTTATTTGCTATAAAACAATTTCCCAGAAACTTAACAGCTAAAAAAAATATTACACACAGTTTCTGTAAGGCAAGAATCTGGGGACAGTTTAGGTGGTTCTGGCTCAAGGTCTTTTACGAGGTTGGACTTAAGCTGTCAGCCAGAATTGTGGTCTCATCTGAAGGCTCAATTGGGAGAGGACCTACTTACAATGGTAGTATGTGGTAATCAGAGGATTTCAGTTCCTCAGTGGCTGATGGCTGGAGATTTCAGTTCCACACTACATAGGCTTTCCCTTGGGCTTCCTGAAGCTCCCATGACAGGGAAGTTTGCTTCTCCCAGAGCTAGTGATCAGAGAGAAAGAATCCCCAAGACAGAAGCCATGGTCCTTTATAACCTAATCTTAGAAGGTGTGGTGGCTCATGCCTGAAATCCCAGCACTTTGAGAAGCTAAGGTGGGCACATCACTTGAGGTTAGGAGCTCAAGATCAGCCTGGTAAACATGGTGAAACCCTGTCTTTACTAAAAAAACAAACAAACAAACAAACAAAAAAAAACGAAAATAAGCCAGGTGTGGTGGCGTATGCCTGTAGTCCCAGCTAGTCGGGAAGCTGAGGCAGGAGGACTGCTTGAACCCAGGAGGTTGCAGTGAGCTGAGATCATGCCACTGCACTACATCCTGGAGTGGATCATTTGTTCTAATTTGAAACGACATCATTTAAATGATAGCCTAGGGTCACTGAAGTCTCAGCAAAGAAATAGAATCAAATGTAAATGTTAAAGCTGAAAAATACAATAACTGGAATTTAAAATTTACTGGATGATGGCTGGGTACGGTGACTCAAACCTGAATCCCAGCACTTTGGGAGGCCAAGGCAGGAGGATTGCTTGAGCCCAGGAGTTCAAAACCCACCTGGGCAACATAGCGAGACCCTGTCTCATAAATAAATACAATTTACTGAATGGGCTTAACAGCAGAACGGAGGAAACAGGAAAGAATCCATGAACTTGAAGATAAAACAATAGGAAGCTGCAATTAAACCTCTAGATGCAGCTACCAATTTATAAGTAATACAAAAGATAGAGGAGAAACACTAAGCTACACTTCAGAAAAGCAAGCAGCAGACTCCAGACTGTGAGAAAACCTTCTCTCCTCCTCTTAATAAATTCCAACTAAAAAATTGCTTGGGGGTGGGGGAACCTATACATTTAGACTTAAATGACGTATTGACTAACCAGAATGGGCCTCATTTGTATTCTGATACCACCAAACAATTGAGAAAATAAAACACATATGACATTTATGAGACAATTGGAAACTTGAGCATTGGATGGAGGTTTGATGATGAAGAATTATTGGGTGTTTTGGTTTAATCATCATATTGGGGCTATGTTAATTAGAAAGTCCTTTTAGAGAAATCAGAATGATCATAGATGAAATGATGTGATGTTCGGGATTTGTTTCAAAGTAATGTGGGAAGATGGAAGTGAAAGAGATACACGCATGGGGTGGAATTGGCAATGTGGTCATGGTTACCAGGGCTGGTGATGGGTCTATAAGGAGTTATACACTATTCTGTTTCTTTCTGTGGGTGGTTGAAGTTATCCATAATGTAAGGTTGAAAAGACAAAAAGCTGTTATATCCCCCTATTCCAGGAGGCTGACCAACTGCCCCCTGCCCCACCTGGCAGTAAACTGGAAGTTTATTCTTTTTTTTTTTTTTTTTTGACAGCGGGTCTCCCTGTGTCGCCCAGGTTGGAGTGAAGTAGCACTATCATAGCCCAGTACAGCCTTGAACTCCTGGGCTCAAGGAAACTTCCCACCTCAGCCTCCCAAGTAGCTGGGACTATAGGCAGGCACTACCATGCCTGGCTAATGACATTTCTTTTATGAAGCAAAACATAGGATGTGGCTGGGCATGGTGGCTCATGCCTGTAATCCCAACACTTTGGGAGCCTGAGGCGGGTGGATCACCTGAGGTCAGGAGTTCGAGACCAGCCTGACCAACACGGTGAAACCCCGTCTCTACCAAAAATACAAAAATTAGCCAGGCATGGTCATGTGCACCTGTAGTCCCAACTACTCAGGAGGCTGAGACAGGAGAATCACTTGAACCCGAGAGGCAGAAGTTGCAGTGAGCCAAGATTGCACCACTACACTCCAGCCTGGGTGACAGAGCTAGACTCCATCTCAGGAAAAAAAAGATGCTGTTTATATACATACCAAGAACAAAAAGGATTATTGGAAATTAGAAATGATAGTAGAACTGGGCTGAGCGTGGTGGCTCACACCCATAATCCCAGCACTTTGGGAGGCCGAGGGGGGATCACTTGAAGTCAGGAGTTCGAGACAAGGCTGGCCAACATGGTGAAGCCCTATCTTTACTAAAAATACAAAAATTAACTGGGCGTGGTGGTGCACACCTATAGTCCCACAGCTACTCAGGAGGGTGAGGCATGAGAATGGCTTGAACTCAGGAGGTGCAGGTTGCAGTGAGCCGAGATCTTGCCAGTGCACTCCAGCCTGGGCAACAGAGTGAGACTCCATCTAAAAAATGATAATAAAAAGATAGTAGAAATGAAAATAGTAGAATTGGAAGATGAAATTGAGGGTAGTTCCCATAAAGTAGAACAAAATAGCAAAAACAGAAAAGATGAAATCATATAAAGTCCAGAACTGGAGGTCTGAAATCTGAACAGAAGAGTTCCAAAAGTAGAGAAAAAATATATAGAGGAAAGAAAATTATCAGATGAGAGCATTTCTCCAAACAGAAGAAAACTGATCTCCACATTTAAAGGATCCCGTGACTAGCCCAGAAAAATGGATGAAAACTGATTTATACCAAAGCAGGTCATTGTGAAAATTTAAAACTCTGATTAAAAAAGTAAGATCCAGTTGGGTGTGGTGGCTCATGCCTGTAATCCCAGCACTTTGGGAGGCTGAGGTGGGAGGATCGCTTGAGGCCAGGAGTACCAGACCAGCGTGGGAAACATAGGGAGACCCATCTCTATTAAAAAAATTAGCCAAATGTGGTGGCATGTACCTGTAGTCCCAGCTACTCAGGAGGCCAGGAGTTCAAGACCAGCCTGGGCAACATGAGACCCATCTCTACAAAAAGTCAAAAAGATTAGCCAGGTGTGGTAGCACTTGCCTGTAGTCTCAGCTACTCAGGAGGCTGAGGTAGGAGGATTGCTTAAGTCCAGGAGGTCGAGGCTGCAGTGAGCTGTGATCACATCACTACACTCCAGCCTGGGTGACAGTGAGACCCTGTATCAAAAAACAAAGCCTACATCTAGAGTGTAAAAATAAGTCATATATGAAAGATCAAGAATCACAATGGCTTGCTTTCTTACCTGACTATCAAGAAATTTTAAAATCACATCCATCAGGCATTCTGTTACCTAATCTATTCATAGGAGAATTCTAACAGGAACACACAGATGTATAGAAGAAATCTAAATGAGTTGTCCTGAAAAATCAATGTGGGTTCCCATTCTTAAATATGAAAGATCAGACACAAGAAGAAAATCGGGGATGGTGCAGTGGCTCACGCCTATAATCCCAGCAATTTGGGAGGCTGAGGCAGGTGGATCGCGTGAGGTTGAGTGTTCAAGACCAGCCTGACCAACATGGAGAAATCCCATTTCTACTAAAAATACAAAATTAGCCGGATGTGGTGGTACATGCCTGTAATCCCAGCTACTCAGGAGACTGAGGTGGGAGAATCGCTTGAACCCCGGAGGCGGAGGTTGCAGTCAAGCAAGATCGCGCCAGCCTGGGCAATAAGAGCAAAACTCCTTCAAAAAAAAAAAAAAAAAAAAAAAGGAAAAAAAATCGGCATGATGGAAAAGAAAAAGGTAAATGAACAAAACAACCATTTCCCAGAAGAAACAGTCATAAGACAATCAGGGGAAATTAAAACCAACATCCTCTAATTTATATTCTCAACAGATTTGAGAAGATTCTGCGGCCATAAAACAAAAGATGCCATGATAAAGGAACGATCTCAGAAATTAAATGATTACCAGAAAAAAAATTCAAGAGAAAGGTTTGAAGATAAATCTTTCAGAATATAGGCCAGAAAGTTACAAAGAGATGAAAGTTTGGGGAGAAGAAAAAAAGTCAATTCAGGAGGCTCAACATCCGAGTAACTGAAGTTCTAGAAAAAGACAAAAGAGAAAACGTAGGGAAAGACATTATCAAAGAAACCCTGGAAGAAAATTTATCAGAATTGAGGCCAGGCATGGTGGATCATGCCTGTAGTCCCAGCACTGTGGGAGGCCGAGGGGGGTGGATCATTTGAAGTCAGGAGTTTGAGACCAACTTGGCCAACATGGTGAAACCCTGTGTCTACTAAAAATACAAAAATTTGCTGGGTGTGGTGGCGGGCACCTGTAATCCCAGTTACTTGGGAGGCTAAGGCAGGAGAATCACCTGAACCTGGGAGGTGGAGGTTGCAGTGAGCTAAAATTGTGCCATTGCACTCCAGTCTGGGTGACGAGAACAAAACTCTGTCTCAAAAAAAAAAAAAAAAAAAAAAGTATCAGAATTGAAGAAAGTAAATCTCTAGGCTGAAAGGGTTCATTGAATGCCAAGCAGAACAAATAAAAAAAAATCAATCCCTGGATTCAATGCTGTGAAATTTCAGAATACCAAGAATAAACAGAAGATTCTTTCCGGAAAGAAAAAATATAGCCATATAAGACATAATCATATTTTCAGATATAAACTCAGAAAGATTACATTTCAAGTACTAAGGAAGTTACCTGAGAATGTACTCCATCAAGAAAGGAAGTAAACACCCCACCTCCCAAAAAAAGATAAAATACAAGAAATGGTGAAACCAACCTAGAAGTCCACTGAAAAATAATCCCAAGATGAGAGTTGGACAGCAAACCTGGAAGGCGGCTGTTTTTTCCATATTAGAACAGACAGGCAGCGAGCTCCAGGTAGACTATCTTCAACAAGAAGAATGAAGTTGATTCATTCTACTTGAGGGAAGGATGAAATTGATTCCAAGTAATAGACTAAGATGCCAGATTATACTAATGACATGACAAAACATAAATCTGGGCTGGGCATAGTAACTCATGTCTGTAATCCCAGCACTTTGGGAGGCCAAGGCAGGCAGATTGCTGGAGCCCAGGAGGTTGAGACCAGCCTGGGCAATATGATGAAAACCCATCTCTATAAAAATTACAAAAAAAAAAAAATTAGCTGAGTGTGGTGGCATGCACTGTTAGTCCCAGCTACTCGGAAGGCTGAGGTGAGAGGATCATGTGAGCCCAGGAAGTTGAGGCTGCAGTGAGTTGTGATCATGCCACTACACTCCAGCCTGGGCAACAGAGCAAGATCCTATCTCAAAGCCAAGAACAACTCCATAAATTTGTTTCTTCCACCAATAAGAGGAAAATAAGGCAATTAGAAACAAGGAAAAAAAATGTGTAAGAAAACTCCAGGTCCAAACATGAAGCCAACTGAAATGTGGTGTGATTTTGACCTTGATTCTGAAACAATCCATTTATAGAATCAACAGACAAACCAGGGAAGTCAGCAATGCACACGGAAGAGAATGTGACTGTTGTCATCCTTGACATTGTCAACGTTCAGCTGAGAAGGATGAAGGTGGGAGTATAGACTGGAGCAGATGGTTCAGTGCCAATATCTTTGTCTAACATGGAGGAGATCATAAGTTACAAGCTGATAGGAAACACAGGTTCAAAAAAATATTTAAAAGTACAAATAGAAGAACTGAAAATAGTAACTATAAAAATGGAGGCAGGAAGAGGGAAGTGTTAGTCACCTAACTCCTCATCTTTCAAAAATGAAGAGCCAACAGATAATGTCCTAAATTGGTGAATCAATAAATATATGTGCACATATCTATATATATATACACACACATATATAAATAAACTTTTATAAAAAGTATATATGTGTTAGTATATGTATAGAAAATAATTCTGGAAGCATGTTCACCAAACTGCTGGCTTCCGACTAGGAGACAGAATTGAGGGGGTGTGTCAATTTTGTCATTGGTAGCTTTTTAGTGATTTAAAATTTAGGAAAACCTCACATACATTAAAACTGTGTAATTTCATGGTGTATATTACATGAACATAGACTCATGACTCACGCCTGTAATCCCAGCACTTTGGGAGGTTGAGGTGGGCAGATCACGAGGTCAGGAAATCGAGACCAGCTTGGCCAACATGGTGAAACCCTGTCTCTACTGAAAAAACAGAAAATTAGCCGGGTGTGGTGGTGCACACCTGTAATCCCAGCTACTCAGGAGGCTGAGGCAGGAGAATCACTTGAACCCAGGAGGTGGAGGTTGCAGTGAGCTGAGATCGTGCCATTGCACTCCAGCCTGGGCAACAGAGCAAGACTCTGTCTCGAGAGAAAAAAAAAAAAACCTAAGTTTCTGAAGCATAACTACATATGGTGAAAGTCTGATAAATGACCTGAAATTCTGATAAATGACCTGGGAGTTACCTGTAATAAAAAGGCATTTTTGCTGGGTGTGGTGGCTCACACATGTAATCCCAGCACTTTGGGAGGCCAAGGCCGGGGGTGGATCGCTTGAGGTCAGGAGTTCGAGACCAGCCTGGTCAACATGGTGAAACCCTGTCTCTACTAAAAATACATAAATTAGCCAGGTGTGGTGGTGGGCACCTGTAGTCCTAGTTACTCGGGAGGCTGAGGCATGAGAATCACTTTAACCCAGAAGGCAGAGGTTGCAGTGAGCTGAGATCATGCCACTGCACTCCAGCCTGGGTGACAGAGAGAGACACTCTCTCTTAAAAAAAAAAAAAAAAAAAGTGAGCTACTCTCATTTTTGGTGAATTATTAATGGAAAAAATATGCTGTATCCCTGATTTACTTGTCTTTCAGAAGTGTGATTATTTAGAAAACATTTAAAGTGTTTTTTGGGGAGGGGAAGGGGGATCATAACATTTAACAATTATTAAAAATTATGGAAACTGTTTTCTTTCTTTTTTTTTTAGAGACTCACGCTCTGTCACCCAGGCTGAAGTGCAATAGTGTGATCATGGCTCACTGCAGCCTTGAACTCCTGGGCTCAAATGATCCTCCCACCTCAGCCTCCCAAATAGCAGGGACTACAGGCATGAGCAACCACATCCGGCTGATTTTTATTTTTATTTTTTATTTTGTTTGTAGAGATGAGGTCTTGCTGTGGTACCCAGGCTGGTCTTGAATTCCTGGGTTCAAGCAATCCTTTCACCTCGGCCCCGTAAAGTGCTGGGATTACAGGCATGAGCCACTGCCCCCATCTGGAACGTTTATTATTTATAAAGTTCTGGTCACTATCTGTGCATTCCATTCAGTAAATATACGAAGGACACCAAAGTCTCTTTTTGGACACTTGCAGGTTTACTCAAAGATCAAGAGATCAAGGCCCTTTTTTTTTTTTTTGAGACAGAGTCTCGCTCTTTCACCCGGGCTGGAGTGCAGTGGTACAATCTTGGCTCACTGCAACCTCCACCTCCTGGGTTCAAGTGATTCTCCTGTCTTGGCCTCCTGAGTAGCTGGGGATTACAGGCATGTGCCACCATGCCTAGCTAATTTATTATTATTATTATTATACTTTAAGTTCTAAGGTACATGTGCATAACGTGCAGGTTTGTTACATATGTATACAAGTGCCATGTTGGTGTGCTGCACCCATTAACTCATCATTTACATTAGGTATATCTCCTAATGCTATCCCTCCCCCCACTCCCTCCCCACAATAGGACCCGGTGTGTGATGCTCCCCTTCCTGTGTCCAAGTGATCTCATTGTTCAATTCCCACCTATGAGTGAGAACAGGCAGTATTTGGTTTTCCGTTCTTGCGATAGTTTGCTGAGAATGATGGTTTCCAGCTGCATCCATGTCCCTACAAAGGACATGAACTCATCCTTTTTTATGGCTGCATAGTATTCTGTGGTGTATATGTGCCACATTTTCTTAATCCAGTCTGTCACTGATGGACATTTGGGTTGATTCCAAGTCTTTGCTATTGTGAATAGTGCTAATTTTTTGTATTTTTAGCAGAGATGGGGCTTCGCCATGTTGGCCAGGCTGGTCTTGAACTCCTGATCTCAGGTGATCTGCCCGCCTCGGCCTCGGCCTCCCGACGTGCTGGGATTACAAGCATGAGCCACTGCACCCGGCCAAAAATGATCATTTATATAATACTTCTACAAAGAACTTTCATAGACATCATCTCCTATACCAGTAATGCTTACAATAGCTGTATGATGTTGGTATCACCTCTGTTTTACAGATGACAAAACTCGAATCTTAGAATTTAAGGGAATCTGTTGATGCCAAATTCATGCCAGGGAGTTAATTGTTCAGGGGTTACTATTATTATTATTATTTTTGAGACCGAGTTTCGCTCTCTGTTGCCCAGGTTGGAGGGCAGTGGTGCAATCCCAGCTCACTGCAACCTCTGCTTCCCAGGTTCAAGCGATTCTCCTGCCTCAGCCTCCCGAGTAGCTAGGATTACAAGCAAGGGCCACCACGCTCAACTAATTTTTGTATTTTTAGTAGAGATGAGGTTTCACATGTTGGCCAGGCTGGTCTTGAACTCCTGACCTCAAGCAATCTGCCCGCCTTGGCTTCCCAAAATGCTGGGATTACAGGTGTGAGCCACTGTGCCCAGTCCCAAATACCATATTCAGAGCAACGGTAGGTTTATATCTTTTTAAAGTCACTCACTGTGTTGGTACTAATCCCCCGACCACTTCCTTTCTCCTCCCACATATATAAAAATTATTCTGCAAAGGATTGCATTTAAGGACAGAAACTCCTTCAGGGAAAGATGTGTTAGTCCAAAAGGTTCCATGAAACATCCTATAATCCTCATCCCCTTTGCAAGGTAAGCATTCTCCTAAGACCAGTCCGTTGTCATAAAAATATTCCATTCCGACGCATGGTGGCTTGTCAAAATTAACATTTAAACCTTAATTTTTGTCAATGAATTGAGAATTCGACCATAATCTATGAATTCAACAAAAGTAAGTTGAAAAATAAAACTGTTTTCCCATTTGATTCTGAGGATTCTTTTTTTTTTTTTTGAGACGGAGTCTCGCTCTGTCTCCCAGGCTGGAGTGCAGCGGCAGGGTCTTAGCTCACTGCAAGCTCCGCCTCCCGGGTTCATGCCATTCTCCTGCCTCAGCCTCCCGAGTAGCTGGGACTACAGGCGCCCGCCACCTTGCCCGGCTAATTTTTTGTATTTTTAGTAGAGACGGGGTTTCACTGTCTTAGCCAGGATGGTCTCGATCTCCTGACCTCGTGATCAACCTGCCTTGGTCTCCCCAAGTGCTAGGATTACAGGCATGAGCCACCGCACCCGGCCAGTACTCTCACTTATTAAAGAGAGGCACGGCAGCCCTCATCCTGCTCAGTGAAGACATCACAGGCCTTGCTCTCTGAGCAGATTGCAATGTCTAAAATGATTATACCTCTAAATGACAACCCGAGATGAAAACTCACAGCAGAAATACATGTGGCTTGTGGAGACGGAACTGCTCAAGCCTGTAAAATAGCAAAGGTTGGGGCCGCCTTACAAGAAATGAAGTTACCAAAGATATGTCCCAAGTATTTTTAAATTGGTAAGGTTCCTGAATTAACCACTGTTAATTTTTGAATCTCTTTAGACACTGTCTAAGATAAGCAGCAAAAACACCAAACATGAAGTTACTTTCTGCATAGAATCCTGGTGAACGCGCCAAACACTTCCCTTTGTATGCCCATATCTAAGGCATATTGATGTCCACAGAGAAAGGGACAGTTCAGTTGGACCCTTCTGCCACATTTTTACTTTTTTTTTTTTTTTTTTGAGATGGAGTCTCTCTTTGTCAGGAGTGCAGTGGCACAATCTTGGCTCACTGCAACTTCTGCCTCCTGAGTTCAAGCAATTCTGCCTCAGCCTCCCGCGTAACTGGGATTACAGGCACCTGCCACCATGCCTGGCTAATTTTTTTTTTTTTTTTTGAGAGACAGTCTCGCTCTGTCGCCCAGGCTGGAGTGCAGTGGCATGATCTCAGCTCACTGCAACCTGTGCCTCTGGGTTCACACCATTCTCCTGCCTCAGCCTCCCGAGTAGCTGGGACTACAGGCACATGCCACTATGCCCGGCATTTTTTTTGTATTTTTAGTAGAGATGGTGTTTCACTGTGTTAGCCAGGATGGTCTCGATCTCCTGACCTCGTGATCTGCCCGCGTTGGCCTCCCAAAGTGCTGAGATTACAGGCGTGAGCCACCGTGCCTGGCCTATACATTGTTTTAATGATGTGTTTATGTGATTGGCTCCATGACTAGAAGTGAACCACAAAATAACAGGGACTATATCTTGTTGATCTTTTAAAATTCCCTGCATGTTACCACATTGCCTGATACATAGGAGGTTCTTAATGTTCGTGGCCAGGTTCAGTGGCTCACACCTATAATCCCAGCACTTTGAGAGGCTGAGGCGGGAGGACTGCTTGAGCCCAGGGGTTTGAGACCAGCCTGGGCAACAGGGAGACCCTGTCTCTAGAAAAAAAATTTTTTTTTTTTTTTTTTAATTAGCCTGGCATGGTGGTGTGATCCCCAGCTACTCAGGATTGGGAGGCTGAGGCTGGAGGATCAGTCAAGCCCAGAACCTCGAGATTGCAGTGAGCTATGATCGCACCACTGCACTCTAGCCTGGGCAACAAGGCTGTCTCAAAAAAAAAAAAAAAAAAAAAGGTTTGCTTACTATTCTACAGTACAAAGAGAGGAACAATGAATTAATATTACTAATAGTTGCATACAAATGACAAAATTGTGTTTTCTAGAATATGGTTCCTGGGGAGAAAAAAATCAAAATTTTAAAACCATTCTACAGATTAAGTCCTAGGCAGGACTAGGTCCAGAGAAGTCCTAGGCAGATGGAGGATTGATGCAGGCTAAAGAGACAGACAGACAGATGATGT
The DNA here is from genome assembly GCF_008728515.1 of Papio anubis. NCBI lineage: Eukaryota > Metazoa > Chordata > Mammalia > Primates > Cercopithecidae > Papio > Papio anubis. The sequence goes on from NC_044979.1 coordinate 140,879,054, forward strand.
TGGCTATCAGCACAATGCAGGCACCGGAAAAAAGGGCAGGAACCTGGATTGGAGATCTCTCTCCTTGAAAAACCTTCCTCATGTTTGCTAAGCAGGAATAGTAACTAATAATTACCTAGCATCCCTCCCTCACACAAACCAGATGCCGTTAAACCTCAACTTAATTTGTTTATATGAATGCCTTTAATGAATGAATGCCTTTGGTAGTAGGGGAATCTTTGTCACATTGATCCATACTTGGTTCTATTTTTGCACAATCAGGGTAAGATTAGAGCCTCGCCAGGACTCAGCAGAAGGATGAGTTTGATTTAAATACTCTGAGAATGCATAAGGGAATGATTTGGTTACGGGTTCTGCACAACTGTACGACTAGAGAATTGGGTCACCCCCTTGCCAGCAGGAACAATGGTGAATATTTGCCAGAGCTGGGCACTCAACTACCGTTCTTCTGAATTAGTATGAGAATGTCTGGCTGGGCGTGATGGTTCATGCCTGTAATCCCAGCGGTTTGGGAGGCTGAGGCTGGCGAATCACCTGAGGTCAGGAGTTTGAGACCAGCCTGGCCAACATGGAGAAACCCCATCTCTACTAAAAAATACAAAAATTAGCTGGGCATAGTGGTGCATGCCTATATTCCCAACTACTTGGGAGGCTGAGGCAGGAGAATCGCTTGAACCCGGGAGGCGGAGGTTGTGGTGAGCTGAGATTGCGCCATTGCACTCCAGCCTGGGCAACAAGAGTGAAACACTATCTCAAAAAAAAAAAAAAAAAAAAAAAAAATTCTGATTCATGAAGTTTCCAGTTTGTTTAATGTCACTACGGCTATAATCCCAGCACTTTGGATAGCCGAGGTGGTGACATCACTTGAGGTCAAGAGTTCGAGACCAGCCTGGCCAACATGGCAAAACCCTGTCTCTACTAAAAATATAAAAATTAGCCGGGCTTGGTGGTGCGCGCCTGTAGTCTCAGCTACTCAGGAGGCTGAGGTGGGAGGATTGCTTGAGCTGAGGAGGTCAAGGCTGCCCTGAACTATGATTGCACCACTGCACGCCAGCCTGGGCAACAGAACAAGACCGTGCTTCAAAAACAGAAACAAAGGCCGGGCGCAGTGGCTCATGCCTGTAATCCCAGCACTTTGGGAGGCTGAGGCAGGTGGATCATATGAAGTCAGGAGTTCGAGACCAGCCTGGCCAACATGGCAAAACCCTGTCTCTACCAAAAATACAAAAATTAGCGGGGCATGATGGCACGTGCCTGTGGTCCGTCCGAGCTACTTGGGAGGCTGAGGCAGGAGAATCGCTTGAACCCGGGAGGCGGGGAGGTTGCAGGTTGCACGTGAGCCGAGATCCTGCCCCTGTACTCTAGCCTGGGTGACTCCATCTGAAAAACAAAACAAAACTTGATGTTCAGATGAAAAGCAAAAGAAGCCTAGGCCCTAGATAAAGAAAATTTTAAAGGCTAATATGATCTGGCCACTGGCCTCAGAGGCACCAGCTCAGGAACAGAAATGTGATTTCAAGAGGCCTTCCCTATAACTGTTCACTCCCGCCAGGGACCCTCTGCACAAAGTCCCAGATTTTCTCAGGGTAAGAAGCTTCACTAGGAGCTTTTGGAGCAAAGGCAACCACACACATACCAATAAGAACTGCCATTTACCAAGAGCTTGCTGTATTGGCATGCTAAATCTACATTCATGATTTAAGCCTCACCAATAACTTTCAGAGAGAAGTATTATCTCCATTTTACAGATGAGCAAAGTGAGGCTTGGAGAATTTTAATATCTTGCTTCAGCACTGGCTGGTGATGTGATGGAGGCCAGGTAGACTGTGGGCCTCCATGGGTCATAGTCGTCCTCTTTTCAGCACACCCGCTACCTTTCAAAAGGGTTATTATTGTCCTGGATCCCGAACACATACATACGGGATATGCTCAACGTCATTTGCTTGATAATTTCCTTTAGAAAAAAATTACTGTGGCCGGGCATGGTGGCTCATGCCTGAAATCACAGCACTTTGGGAGGCCGAGGCAGGCGGATCACTTGAGGTCAGGAGTTCGAGACCAGCCCAGCCAACATAGTGAAATCTCATCTCTACTAACTACTGAAAATACAAAAATTAGCTAAGTGTGATGGTGCACACTTGTAATCCCAGCTACTTGGAAGCCTGAGGCAGGAGAATCGCTTGAACCTGGGAGGTGGAGGTTGCTGTGAGCCGAGATGGTGCCATTGCACACTCCAGCCTGGGCGACAGGGCAAGACTCCGTCTCAAAAAAAACAAAAAACAAACAAACAAACAGAAGGTTCTTGGGCTGAGTGCAGTGGCTCATGCCTGCCCTTTGTGAGGTTGAAGCAGGAGGATCACTTGAGGCGACTAGCCTGGCCAACAGAATGAGACCCTGTGTGTATGAAAAATAAAAAACTTAGCCAGGTGTGTTTGGTAGCACATGCCTGTAGTCCCGTCCCAGGTACTTGGGAGGCTGAGGTGGGAGGATCGCTTGAGCCCAGGAGTTCGAGGCTGAAGTCAGCCATGATCACAGCACTGCCTTCCAGCCTGAGTGACAGAGTGAAACCCTCTCTCTTAAAGAATAAAAAATGACTTGCTAATCTAGGGACTACAGGCCCTTAGAGGATTCATAAATTGGTCTCAGTTGATCATAAACCCACCGAAATCGGAAGCAAATTTTGATGTGTATTTCCACATGTGAATTTTTCTGAAGGAAGGAGTCCAGAGTTTCCATCAGATTGTCAAAGAGGTTTGGGACTCAGAAACTGGTTAAGAACTACTGCAGTCAGATCCAAAGGCAGATTTGCCCACTGGAAAATATTTCAAATGCTCAATAACACTGACACAGGGAACTGACACATTTTTGGGAAATAAAAGCAGTCCAATCCTACCTAGAAAGCAGGGTCAAAACTGCTCTGTGTAAAGCCATTGCAAAGAGGACACTCGAAGAGGCTCACCAAGTTCCATCTCTGTTTCAGCAGAATTGTTTGACATTTTGCATCTGTTTGTTCCAGATAGCTTTAGAAGATCGTATTTTTGAGGAACGTGATACATGATGAAAGGAAGTCAAGATGATATATCTTAAGTTCAATATGATAGTGTCTGATGATTTTTAAGTGGGCAAATGCTTTTTGTTATTTTTAATCAACTTTTTTTTTTTTTTAAAGACATGGGGTCTCATTCTGTGATCTAGGCTGGAATGCAGTGGCACAATCATAGCTCACGGCAGCCTTGAGCTATCGGGCTCAAGCCTTCCTCCCACCTCAGCCTCCTGAGTAGCTGGGACTACAGGCATGCACCACCTTGCCTAGATAATTTTTAAATTTTTTGTAGAGACAGGGTCTCATTATGTTGCCCAGGCTTTTATAAAAAAAATTATTTTTTTGAGATAGAGGTTTGCTCTTGTCACCCAGGCTGGAGTGCAGCGGTACAATCTTGGGTCACTGCAACCTCCGCCTCCTGGGTTCAAGCGATTCTCCTGTCTCAGCCTCCCGAGTAGCTGGGATTACAGGCATGCACCACCATGTCCAGCTAATTTTTGTATTTTTAGTAGAGACATGGTTTCATCATGTTGGCCAGGCTGGTCTCAAACTCCTGACCTCAGGTGATCCACCCGCCTTGGCCTCCCAAAGTGCTGGGATTACAGGTGTGAGCCACTGTGCCCGGCCTTTGATCAACTTTTAATGGAGTAAGTTGTATGGATACAGTATACAAGCAGCTCCATGAGTACACTTTTATTGAAAATGGTGCTGGAAAATGCATTCACATTCATGCCTTTGTACAGCTGTTCCTTCTATCTATAACGCCCTTCCTCACCACTTTGCCCAGCAAACTTGAACACTGGCTTTAAGCTCTAGATTAAAGTCATCTGTGACTTGAGATGTCTCCATTTCTCTTCTTATGCAGAATTGTTCTGTCATCTACATTCTAGCCTGCTATACACATCCCCATCACTGTATCATTGTCAGTTGCTCGTGTCTGTTTCATACAGTTAACTGAGCCTCTGGCATGCTGAAGCCGTAATAGATTTATTTTGTGTTCCTTGTTCCTAGTCACATAGTAGGTGGCTGATGTTTCCTGAATGAGTAAAACACTAGCTTCCAGGTAGGAAGATCACCTTTGTGCAGCTGTGGTGAAAGATACTATTGGGAATATCTAGCAATTTCAGATGGTCCCAATTTATGATGGTTTGACTTACGAGTTTTTGATGTTATGGTAGGAAAGCGATACACATTTAGTAGAAACCATACTTCAAATTTCGATTTTTGATTCAAAATTCTTTATAATAACTTTATTGTAAAATAGGCTTTGTGTTAGATGTTTTTGCCCCACCATACGGTAATGAAAGTGTTCTGTGCACACTTAAGGTAGGCTGGACTAAGCCATAATGGCTGGTAGCTTAGGTGTAGTAAATGCATTTTAGGTGTAGTAAATGCATTTTCTGGTTTTTTTTTTTTTTTTTAGACAGTGTCTCGCTTGTTGCCCAGGCTGAAGTGCAGTGGCACAATCTCGCCTCACTGCAACCTCTGCCTCCTGAGTTTGATTTTTGTGCCTCAGCCTCCCGAGTAGCTGGGACTACAGGTGCACACCACCACACCCAGCTAACTTTTGTATTTTTAGTAGACAGGGTTTCACCATGTTAGCCAGGCTGGTCTTGAACTCCTGACCTCAGGTAATCCCCCCACCTCAGCCTCCTAAAGTTCTGGGATTACAGGTGTGAGCCACCATGCCCGGCCTCCGGAAATGTGTTTTTGACATGATATTTTCAACATAGTATGGGTTTATCAGAATGTAACCCCATTGTATGTCAAGGAGCATCTGTACTTGTTGAGTGAACAAAATGCCTTTCAGAAACCTCCAGAAGCAACCTCCTGACTCAAAGAGTAAGGAAACAGTCAAGCCAAGGAAGAACTAGCCATCAGAGCAGGGAGAAAAGCAACAAAATTAATCAATGAAAGGTTTCTAGATCAGAACACCTGGGAATAAGAACAGGAGCCTGCTCCCAGGTAAGCAGAGAGTGATTTTTGGTTTTGTTTAGAGAGGAGACTCTTTGAATAGAGGAATAAAGAGGAGGGGGAAATACTAAGGGGATTGGCAGAAGAATGGGGATTACCTGGGAGCATTAGAGACTGGATGGATTAACTCAGACCCAGGTATTCACTCTCTGTGACAATCATCTACAAATGGAAACAGCTGGATTGTGGCTCTACTGCTATTGCTTAAACATTGCTTGTATTCTTGGGTTTTTCTTGAGGATAACTGAAAGAGCTGTAAGGTGCCACAGAAATGACCCAGGACCATCCTTTTATTTCACAGATGTGATGCCTTGAATCCTGCCCAGGAGAGACTCTGCTTTCACTAGGCTCATCCTGAGGCAGGCAGGCAGGCAGGCAGGCATGTCTAGGCGCTCTATGTAGAAGGTTCACAGAAGACTGTGACCTCAGGACAGGCCTAAGGCTGCAGGGGATGGTAGCAATGGCCCAGAGCTTACTTTCTTCGGGACACACACACACACACACACACATATGGTATTAAAATAATTTGTTCAAGTTGATTGATGAAGAATCAGAAAAAAATAATAATTTCTACATGAAAATGGGTAGTGGGGGCTGGGAGCAGTGGCTCACGCCTGAAATCCCAGCACTTTGGGAGGCTGAAGCGGGCAGATCACCTGAGCTCAGGAGTTTGAGACCAGCCTGGCCAAAACAGCGAAATCCCATCTTTACCAAAAACACAAAAATTAGCTGGGTGTGGTGGCTAACGCCTGTAATCCCAGCTATCTGGGAGGCTAAGGCATGAGAATCGCTTGAACCCCAGAGGTGGAGGTTGCAGTGAGCCAAGATCGTGCCACTGCACTCCAGCCTTGGTGACAGAGTGAGACCCTGTCTCAAAAGAAAAAAAAAAAAAAAAGGTAGTGGGTAAAAAACAAGTTTGATAAACCTAGCTTTCTCTTTCTAATAACATATCATTTTCTTTCTATAACATGCTAACAGAAAGGAGTTTGTTTGCTGGAGAAAGCGCATAATGAACTTTGTGTGTGTGTGTGTGTGTGTGTGTGTGTGTGTGTGTGTTTGTTTGGCGACAGTGTCTAGCTCTGTCGCCCAGGCTGCAGTGCAGTGGCCTGATCATAGTCACTGCAACCTTGAACTCTGGGGCTCAAGCGTTCCTCCCACTTCAGCCTCCCAGTACCTGGGACTACAGGCGTGCACCACCATGCCCAGCTAATTTTTGTATTTTTTGTAGAGATGGTGTCTCCCTATGTTGCCCAGGCTGGCCTCAAAGTCCTGGGCTCAAGTGATCTGCCCGCCTCGGCCTCCCAAAGTGCTGGGATTACAGGCTACAGCCACCTTACCCAGCCATGAGCTGTTGGTTCTAACCTGCAACCCTGGGAGAAGGGGAAACTTAGCAGAAGACTGGGGAACACCAACCACAATGCTGCTTTCTTGTTTGGTAAAATTGTATGCAGATTGGATAATAACAAGCATCCGCCTCTCAACTTTATCCCTCTCTCATCTCATTTTCCTTGTCCGTATATGGCACTTCTGCGATTCTGGCAACTTTGTTATGGGTCAGTGGAGCACACCGGTTGTACAGAACACACCTAAGCGCTTTGTCTCTTTGAGAAGTCCCTCCCTTGAACTTGCACGATCGAAAGCTCTCAACTAAAAAAACTGGTATTGCACGCCTGTGTGCAAGGTGCTTGGTGTGGACACAGCCCACGGTTTCATGCAAACACCTCTTCAGTCACTCAGGAGCCACTCAGAGCCTCGCAGAGACAGGGGCCAAAACAGAGGGCGACGGCGCACTGGGCCCCGGGGCCAGCTCTGCTCTCCCTTCCCGGGCTTGGGGCCAGACTCTCCCACCCGTTGGCTCGAGGAAGCGGGGAGACCCCAATCCGCGCGGTCCGGGCCTCCGGCAGCGCCCGAGGCGGGCGGGCTACGTAGCGCGGCCTGGCTCCCCACCCCGCCCCGGAGTCGCCGCGGGCGCGCACGCACGCAGGCACGGGGCGCGTAGGCCGGGCCGGCACGGCGAGAGGCGCGCGGCTCGGGGGCGCAGTAGGCGCGGCGGCGGCGGCGTGAAGCGGCGAGGGCGGCGGGCGTCCGGCTCTGAGGTGGTAGAGGCGGCGGCGGCGGCGGCGTCTCGGGACTGGGCTCGGCTGGGAGGAGCGAGAGTCAGAGCGCCGCAGCGAGCGCCGATCTCCCGGCTCGACCATCCGCCTGCCGCCCGGACGCCTGGGCCGCGGAGTTTGTGTCCCGGCTCGGACCCCGGCGCCCAGCCCGGAGCCGTAACCTTGAGGCGGCGGCGGCGGGGCCGGGCCGGGCCGGGCCGGGGGGCGGCGGCGCTGGATCCGCGGCTGCCCGATCGTTGGCGGGAGATGTCGAACCCCGGGACACGCAGGAACGGCTCCAGCATCAAGATCCGTCTGACAGGTACGGCCGGCGGGAGGCCCACCCGCACCCCTGCGCCCCTGCGCCCCCTCGCCCTCCCTGGAATTCCCCGCCGGGCGCCCTTGGAAGCGGCCCTCCCCCACGCCGGCTGTTGTCCCAGGACCTCGTCACCCCCTTCGGCGTGCGCCCCTTGCTTCTCCCTCCCGGCCCCGCCCCCTCGCCGTTGCCCGGCCCCGCCCCCTGGCCGCTCGCGCCCCCACGGTCTCCCGTTCCCCCGCACCTGCCCCTTCGCGTCTCCGTCCTGGGTCCGCCCCTCTCATTTCCATTCCTGGCCACGCCCCTTGTATCTCCTTCCCTGGCCCCGCCCCTTGCATCTCCTTCCAGGCCCTGTCCCCTCACCTCTCCCCGGCTCGGCCCCTTGCCTCTCGCTTCCCTTCTTCTCCCTAGCACCTGACCCCTCGCTTCTCCCTCCAGGTCCCGCCCCCTGGCGGTCCTCTCCTTTCCCCACCTTTACCTCCCCGGCACCTGACCCCTCACATCTCCCTGGCCCCGCCCCCTCGCTCCTGTCTGCTCCCGCCTCCTTACTTCTCTGGCCCCGCCCCCTCGCTTCTCCCTGGGTCCGGCTCCCTTGCTTCTCTCTGGTTCCGCCCCCTCACTTCTTTCCTAGCCTGGGCCTTCACTTCTTCCTGGTCCCGCCTCCTCACTTCTTTCCTAGCCTCGGCCCTCACTTCTTCCTGGTCCCACCCCCTCGCTTCTTCATTCCTGGCCCCGTCCCCTTGCTTCTCTCGTTTTTTTCTCTCCTCCGCCGTTTTTACGCCCTTCATGCTTCTCCTTGCTTCCCAACCTCTCCGCCCACCTGCCCCCTCGCTTTTCCCTCCTGGCCTCGCCTCTGTTCCCCTGGTCCCATCCCTCACTTCTCACCACTTTCCCATCCTCTCTCTTGCTTTCCTGTTTCCCCTCCCACCTGCTCGCTCCCTTCATCCTCCTGGACTTTCCCACCCGCTTCTCCCCCACTTCCATCCTCTCTTTTGCTATCTCCCCTTCCACTTGCCCCTTGCTTCTGCCCTCCTGCCCCCACCCACCCGCTTCTCACCCCCTCAATCCTTTTTCGTTTCTCCCTCACCCCCTACACCGTCCTCATTTCCTTCTTCCACTAGCCCCGCCCCTCACTTTCAAGCCCCGCCCTCATTCCTGCCTAGCCCCGCCCCCTCGCTGCTGTCTGGCGGGGCCTCCACCCTTTCTTTCCTTCAGCCTGAAATTCCTCAATCCTATCTTGTAGCTGCTCCCAGTCCTGCTCTCCTCACTTCCCCCTGGTCCAGCCCTCGTCAGTCTCAGTCTGGGCCACTTCCTGTCTCTTAGGCCAGACCGCTAGCTACTTTTGACTTGGCTTCTTCAATTTTTACCTTTTCTGCATTTTGTTTCACCATCACCCTCACACTCAGCAACCCTGAGCGCCCGTGAGACGCTGATCCCTACTCCCACACTCACTGGAGGCTTTGGAAGCTGCCCACACGCAGGCTCCTTGATTCATTTCGTCTTCAGTGAAAAGCCCGTGTTTCCTGGGTGGCTCTGTAGTGCCACCTTCAAGGGTGAGCGCAACTCTCTGCCGTGGGCCTGCGATTTGGTGGCGTGGATGTGATGCCAGCCTGTCTCCCCAGTGGGCTCCAGAGGTTCTGGACCAGGCTGCATCCTCATCTTCCCTTTCTCACTCTCCCTGGTACTACTGTCTTCCCAGTTTCAATTCATCCCTAAAGCAGGACGGCCGTGTTGCAAATGTGGCTCTGCTCCGGGACTTTCCAAACTCGAATATTTCCAGCTCTGGAAAGAAACTAAAAAGTTCATTCTAATCCCCGTCAGGGATTTTCCCCTGGATTTTTCTGTTCAGTGGCTCAGTCGGGTGAGAACTCCAAAGTCCTGGTCTGGGCAGGTCCTTTCAAAGAGAGAATGAGCGTTTTGAACACTATATGGCAGATGCGCAGCCATAAAGTCATCGGTAAAATCCATGCAAACAATGGGTAATCTTTTTAAAACTAAAATTTACTTTGAGAGCCCATAGTTGTTGCATGGCCCAACTTTTGTCTGAAGAGAAGGTTTTGTTTTTTTGTATAAAGATAATGAGATAATGATTTGGACCCAGACCCAGACCCTGGTTTTGTAATGTAAGAGGTAGTTTCCTCTGGGATCTTTGCTTCTGGGGAAATAGATTTCTTCACACTAGGGCTGATAGGAAACACTTCTCACTTTGTAGATACAATGTAGATACATTTTTATTTATGCGGTAACATAAAAGTAACATTTTTGAGATTGTAATACTTGGAAAGCTTTTAACTTGGTTCTGATTTACAACTCAATCTGTAATTGACATCATATTGGTTTCAGTTATCTTGTTAAAAGCGAAAGCAACTGATTTTGTGTTTTGTTAGAAATATGATGAGTGTTTTAGAAGGAACAGGTTTTAATTGAAATGTTTATGTCCGGTATATATATATTAATTAATCCTAGTTGCCAAGCCTGGGCCTTGAAAGGGAGGACTTGGGTTGTCCTCCTCCCAAATTATTTTTGGATTCAGGAATTTAGATTATCGATGCAAGAATGCTTTAAGGAATTTTTGGATGACATTTGATAGGGAAGGACCAGGTGATGAGTGTTCTTTCTGAAACACCTTTTCCCTTTCCCTTTCCCTTTCAGTAGATGTTATGAATGGTTTGAGAGGATCTGTGAGTGTGATCATCCTTAAATTACGATTGCGGTTTAGCAGTGATGGTGTACACATGCAATGCCAGTACGTGGAACCTTAGTTTACCTCGAAAGGTTTGAACTAGAAAGTTTGTTGACAGCGGAATAGGTTTTGGCCTCATCTTTTTGGTTAAAGGAAGTTTGAACTCTCACTTCTGGAATGTTGAGTAACAATCTTTCAGAAGTTGAATACTTTTGTTACAGGTTTCAGAGTTTATTTCCATGTTTGTTATTTGAAAAAAAAAAAAGGACTTTAAAAAAATGAGGGATGTTTCAACCAGTCAATGAATATACACAGAGCGAAATTCAGTGCAAAGATAGTGAAGATGGCTGGGCGCGGTGGCTCACGCCTGAAATCCCAGCACTTTGGGAGGCTGAGGCGGATCACGAGGTCAGGAGATTGAGACCATCCTGGCTAACACGGTGAAATCCCGTTTCTACTAGAAATACAAAAAATTAGCGTGGTGTGGTGGCACACGCCTGTAATCCCAGCACTTTGGGAGGCTGAGATGAGGCGGATCATGAGGTCAGGAGATTGAGACCATCCTGGCTAACACGGATGAAACCCCATCTCTACTAGGAAGACAAAAAATTAGCTGGGCGTGGTGGCACGCGCCTGTAGTCCCAGCTCTTTGGAAGGCTGGGGCAGGAGATAGTTTGAACCCGGGAGGTGGAGCTTGCAGTGAACTGAGATTGCGCCACTGCACTCCAGCCTGGGGGACAGAGCAAGACTCTGTCTCAAAAAGAAAAAAAAAAGAAAAAAGATGCTGAAGAGACTACATTTAGAACTTTGGGGTCCACGATTCTATTTGGGGGTGAACAGGGCATTAGATTTAGAGTTAGGAGACCTGGATTCTACACAGATCTCTCATTAACTACGTGTTACGGAACAAGTTATTTATTTAACCTTTTTGGGTCTCAGTTTCTTTATATATGAAATGAGATTTCAGCTCTGTTATAATACTCTTTGATCCTCCTTCTCACAGGATATATCAATTTGGCTACCTACTTATTTCAAATCACCGTTGGGCACTTAGGCTTACTAGTGTTCTTAATCCTGATATTCAGAAAATTGTGTTGGAGTGTAGCACATGTGTTTGATTTATGCCAAGCATTAATTTTGTGTATTGATTACATTTATGACTTTATTTCTTCATGTGAGATTGTTTTTGAAAACTGTTGGATAATATGTGGAACTGCTTTGGCAACCTGGTCTAAACAGAAGAATATTTGAACCTTTATATTTAAAATAATATCATTTTAATGAATGTTTTTGTGGTATTTTAGTAGGAAAATAGTTTTTAAATTGTTTTAGTAGGTTTGGGGGCATAATATATCCATAATCAAGTAATCTTTGTTAAAGAGCATTATCTTGTAGTCATTGGAGTTCACTGGCAAATCAAACACTTTAGAAACATTTCGATTGAAGAATCAAGCAGGTTTTGCAAAAACTTTGTTCTTATGTGGTACACAAATGAATCCCAGACGCATTGTTTAGGCCACTTTAGGTAAAAGAATGGAATTCAGGGTTCTACAATGCTCTTCAAGAAGATTAAATTTTATTGTAATGTCAACCAATTAGTTGAAATACTAAGTGCCTAAACTTTTTTTGCTTTTATACATTGAAATACTCTCAGATGTCTTGGTGTTTTTATATCTTTTGGAGCATGACTACATATTGTGAAGTAAGAAAAACTCTAATTCCAAATAGAGAGGGACAAAGCGGCTTTCCTTCATAGCATGTGGAAATATGAGGTTGTTTTTAAAATTGTAGCACATGAGATACAAGGGTGACTTGTGTTTTGGCATTCAGATGGTGGTGCAACTTTGAGTGAAATAGTTGTAGTAATAGCTGTTGATGACGTTGATTCATCAATTATACGTGTCTCAATTGATTCAAAATAGTTAAGTTTCTCAAGAAAGATTAAGAAAATTGTTCAGACTGTTGACTTTGTCAGTTTGTACCAGCTAAGAACCTCACTTATGTAAGGCAGGCCAAACTTTTGTTTCAAAAACCATATAACACAGTTGTTGTGATAAGATGGAATAAGTGGTCAGTTTTTAGGTCCCTTTGCATTTACATTTTCCTTAGGGTTTGCCTCAAGTTTAGGAAGACACAGCTTAAGGCAGTTATTTGAGCTGAATTATTGGAAGGTGTAGGATGGGTTAGAACAAATGCTGTTGCAAAACTTGAATTGCAATTATACTTTAAGAAGAATCACGTCCTGCCAAATAGAGGTTTTTATCATTGATTTTGTGATTTGATCACATTTGCGTTGCCTTTTAAAACAACTTTCTCTTTTCAAATACATTTTTTTTTCCTTTTAATCTTCTTGGCCCACCCAACTGACTTTAGACATGAAATTTTTCGTATGCTTTATTTCTATCTCCATTTTTACAGTAGTTGTGATTTATCAAACCAAGATTTTTTACTTCAAGCCCATCTGTCAGAGTTTAAACCCTCTAGTCTTAGTTTAAACGACATACAAAAGTCATTTCTGAATGTTGGGTTTTTCTTTCTCTTCCACAAATTTTCATTTTCTTGGTTCAGTCACAATGTCAGGTTCTAGTGTGGAACATTGGGTGAAAGACAGGAGGTTTTGGAGGCTGTGTTATTTATGAAATATTTCCTCATGGATTAAGAAAGAAAAAAAGACAAAAAGACAAATAATGTTTCAATATCACCTCAGTGATCCAGTTAACTAGACTGGCTGTTTTGTACAACATTGTGGGCACTGGTTAACAGTTAAAATAGCTGAATTGTGCATTTTATTGAGTGGTTCAAAAAAGCCTCAAATGGATGAAATAACTTGGTATCTTTGCCATGCTCTGATTTGCTGGGTAAGAAAGCTAACTTATAGGATGCTTATTTGGATCAATTTTTTATAATTTCAAAACCATTTTAGAGGCTAATTTTTTTAAAACAAATAAGGAATATACAATTTTTTTTTTTTTTTGTCACTGAACAAATTAAATTACTGGTTTGTTATTTTGTGAGTGAGTTTGTAAGTGAAAGCCTCCAACCTAAATTAGCTTCTTGTCCAGGGAACTCATTCTGACTGACTAAAGTCCCTAAGGCCTTTCTATAGTTAAAGGAAAGCCATGGAGCTATGTTTAAAAAACAAAAGCACATAGCCATGTGGCTTCTTTTTAAAATGTCAGTATTACTGTTTTGTCTGCAGATGCAATTTAATTCATTTAGATATTTAAACCAAGTGGAATGTTGTTTCCACATTTCTGGACTAATGGGGGAAAAAAACCCTTATATTCTTTTAAAACAAGGCTTAAATAATGTACAATGAGCCCGTCTGGTGACGCGCCCCACTCTGTAATTCCAGCTGTGTTCACCTCCACTGCAGCTGAAAGGAATTCTAATTGGCTGAGGAATGTCGGCAACATCGTTTATCACTGAACAGGAACCTATCCTCCTGGCTGCTGGATGATGCATTTCAGATGTTTTAAGCTCCTGAGCCCAACTTGGGGCTTGCTTTCAGGAGTCTGTAAGAGCATGTCATGAAGCTGCAGATCGTAGACGGCAGCCTGTGTTCTTCTTTGTATGTTGGGCATCCGCTGAGTTTTCTAAAGGGCATGATGGTTTCTTATGGCTCCAACACTGGATTGGGGATCAGAAGGTCTGAATTTGATTTCTAATTCACACAAGTACCACAGTGAAGAAAGGGGAGGGGGTGCATAGAACTATAATCTTTTCTTGATTCAGTTTTCCTATCTTTAATGCCAGAGATCTGTCTTTTTAGATTACAAAGGGACCTGCTAGAGATGGATTAAATATTTTAATGAGTAGTTATGAATTATTTATAGAGTATCACAATGTTAATATGGTCATAGATTCCTGTTATTTCTTATTCCTAAATAACCAGGTAAATAATAAAGCTAATAATGTACTTTTATATTGAAGAAAATCTATAGAACCGATTAATAAACATGGAAAAATAATACAATGAATTGATAAATTCTCTATGTATTCAGAAAGTTCCTTAGAGAAATAGTGTTAGAAGCCAAAACCAGCATTATCTTTATTTTTATTTTATTTTATGTTTTTCCCAGGCCAGGTAATGTGCCATGGGACAGCCTCATGTTTATTTTTTGTTTTGTTTGGAGACGGGGTCTCGCTCTGTTACTCAGGCTGGGGTGCAGTGGCACGATCATGACTTACTGCAGCCTCGACTTTCTGGGTTCCAGTGATCCTCCCACCTCAGCCTCCCGAGTAGCTGAGACCACAGGTATGTGACACCATGGCCGGCTAATCATCGTAGCTTTGGTAGAGAAGGGGTTTCGCCATGTTGCCTGGCTGGTCTTCAATTCGTGACCTTAAGCAGTCTAACTGCCTCAGCCTCCCAAAGTGCTATGATTACAGGCATGAGCCACTGCACCTAGCCCGCATCATCTTTAAATGATGAAATTGTGGAAGCATTCCCATTAAAATCAGGAACAATGCAGGGATGTACACTGTCAAAATAGTTACAATTAATAACTAGAGAAAGACATCAGAAAGCGGGAGACAAAATTGCTGTTATTTACAGATGTTATGATATATCTTTAAAAGCCCAAAAGATCAGCTGAAAAACAATTATAAACAATAAAAAAACTTCAGCTGGATGGAAAATTTCTCCATGGCAAAAATAGGATAAAATCAACATGCAAAGACAAACTATAAAAACAATCTATAATGGATATGAAAATGAAAGTGTGGTTTTCCTAATACATAAAGAGCCTTCAAAATCAATTAGGAAAAGGCCAGTACCTAATAGGCAAAGGATATGGGCAATTCACATAAAAGAAAATAGAAATGGATTTGAAACGTGAAAAGACAACCCTGGCCGGGCGCGGTGGCTCAAGCCTGTAATCCCAGCACTTTGGGAGGCCGAGACGGGCGGATCACGAGGTCAGGAGATCGAGACCACCCTGGCTAACTCGGTGAAACCCCGTCTCTACGAAAAAATACAAAAAACTAGCCGGGCGACGTGGCGGGCGCCTGTAGTCCCAGCTACTCGGGAGGCTGAAGCAGGAGAATGGCGTAAACCCGGGAGGCGGAGCTTGCAGTGAGCTGAGATCGTGCTACTGCACTCCAGCCTGGGCGACAGAGCAAGACTCCGTCTCAAAAAAAAAAAAAAAAAGAAAAAAAAGAAAAGAAAGGCTATCCTATTTTCTCTCTTCTTCTTTCCTTTTCTTTTCTTTTTTAGAGATGGGGTCTTGCTCTGTAGCCCAGGCTAGACTAGAGGACACTGGCATGATCATAGTTCACCGCAGCCTGGAACTCCTGGGCTCAAGCAAACATCATTTCCTGGGTAGCTGGGACTACAAGTATATGCCACTGTGCCCTGTTCTCTCTAATGCCCATTTTCTTTCTTTAAGAAATTATTTTTCATTGATAATCAGTCCTATTCATACTAAACAAACTACAAATTAAAAGTAAGAATGAAACAATTTTTCATCTAGAAGAATGGCAGACCAAACAGTTTGAAATTTTTCTGTGTGAGACAAGGGTGTGGAAAAACAGGTCTTTTACCCTGGTGGTTGAGAATATAAATTGATAGAGTAGGTACTAAGGGCAGTTTGGTACTATCTATCAGATCATAAATGTTTATGCTCTTTGATCTAGCAAGTCTACATGTCGGACTTTTATGGGTGTATTCACACATTTATGTCAAGTCTGGTATGCAAAATCATTGCAGCATTGATTGAAATTACAAAAGACTGAAATCAACGTGAATGTGTATCAGCAGCGACTAGTTAAGTAAATGGTTGTGTATCCCCAATGATGCGTAGCTGTTTAAAATAGTGATAGCGTTTTATATTCTGATATGGAACATTCTCCAAGATACATTATTGAGTGGGGGGGGGGAAGCATGATTCAAAACAGAGACTAGTGTGAGTGCTATTTGAATAATAAAACAAGAAATAAAAATAAAGGGGGAAATTTATAGATAGGTCTGTATAGAATATGACTGGAAGATGTTGACTGTTGATTTCCTCTGAAGAGATTCTCCTGTTCTCCTCTTCAGACGAAAGAGAGAGAGAGGAGAGAGGGAGAGAGGAGAGAAAAGAGAGAAGAGAGGGCAACTTTTCATTATATGCCTTTTGTAATATTTAATCTCCTCCCTTCTCTCACCCCCTTGAGCGTATATTGCTTTTCAACAATTAAAACGATTAAAAAGCTCTTAAATAGATAAGAATTTCTTAGTGCAACTAGTAAGTACACTAACTGCCAATAGGAATCGTTTTGAAATGTAGACATTCTGAAAAATCAAAATGATGGTGCCGAATGTATTTTAAAAGGCTAAAATATTATAGCATTTCAAAGTATATACTCACGTTTATAAGGACTTCCTCACTAGGAAGACTCCTGGGTTCTACAGAATAAAATTCTTGGCTACTTGTCTTATAGCTCTGAACAGACTTATTTTCCCAGAGACTATGTTTATTATATGATAGCAAGATGCCTGACCCTCCCCCCCCAAAAAAAGCTTGTTCTATCATATTAAAATAAGGCAAAACGATTACTTTCAGATTAAGAAATTTGGAGTCCTTAGATCTTGTTTATACAGTGAGTTCTTTAAAAAACTGAGGTTTGGTTCTGAATAATAGTGGTTTACATAATTTATTTAGAATGTCATTTACGGTTATCACTGACCTATTTTTATAAAATAATCTCATCCCTAAAGTAGGAGTAAAATGCTCATTTGCATAAGCCATTAATAATAATTTAGTATTTTTCCAAGTATTTATAGTCAATATGTTTGCCATGAACTTTTTTAAGGGATTGTTTTTAATTTTAGAAGTGCTTTAACAAGCAATATTGGCATCTGGCTCTGGAGAAGTAGAAAACATGGTAACCTCAATGTCATATATTGACTTTTTTCCCCTCTTAGGTCTTTGGGGTAAAAAATCCAAAGTTTACTCAATTTTATTTCTACTTATATTACCTACAAATTATAGAGGTGAGACCTGCTTGCTGCCTGTTCATACCTGTCAGTGATACTAATGCCTCAAGTCTGTACAGTGTTTCATAGTTTCCAAAGGGTTCTCACATGGTTCCTCACTTGAACCTGGTGAGGAAATACCTATAAACATGGGTTTAAGTTTTAGTCCCTTGTAAAACTCTGGTATAATATCAAAACCAGGAAATTGCTCACAGATTCTAAGGACTGGGGAAAAGAGAAAAATAAACAAATTGCTCAGGAGTAGAATTTGCAAAAAAAGCAACAAAACCAAAAAACTCTGGAAATAAGGCACATTAAGCCTTACAGAGCGAGACCATGTCTCAAAAAAAAAAAAAAAAAAAAAAAAAGTGGTGGAGAAGCATTTTTCCTGATCTAGATCAAGAAATAGAATATCGCGGGTGCTTGGAACAGCCCCACAATCCTGAAAATACCTCCTTCTCACTTTCTACCTCCCTGAAACCCCCCAAAGATAACCACAGTCCTGACTTGTAACAGCCTGTTTTTGAACTCTGTATTAATGGAATCACACTGCATGCAACTGGTTTCTTTTGTTCAATGTTATTTTTGTGAGATTTATCCATATCGTTATGTGTGATTGTACATCAGTCATTCTCTTTGCTGTTCAGTATCCCATTATGGGCGTATACCAAAATTTATCCCTTTATCTTTTGATGGGCAGAGTCCTTTCTAGTTTTGGCTTTTAAGACTAGTGCCGTTTGGCATTTTCATGTATGTGTCTTTTGGTGAGTATTTGCATACACTTCTGTTGGGTGTGTACTCAGGAGTAGAATAACTGGACTGTGGAATAGGCATATGATCAACTGTAGTGAAACTTGCCAAATGCTTTTCCAAAGTGGTTGTACCAATTTACATTTTCCACCAGTAGCATATGAGAGTTCCAGGTGCTCCTTTGCCAACCTGGGTGTTTTCTTTTTCATTTTAATCCTTTCCTTGAGTGTGGATTGGTGTCACACATTGTGGTTCTACTTCCTACTTTCTCCAATCTATACCTTAAATGGCAGCCTTAGAAATCTTTTTTTTTTTTTCTTTTATAATTTTGAAGTAATGATAGATTCACAGGAGATGGGAGAGAAATGTACCGGGAGGTCCTGTGTACCCTTCACTCAGCCTCCCCCAATTTTAGTGTTTTGTATAACTATGGTATAATATCAAAACCAGGAACCTGTCCACGGGTTCTAAGGATTGGGAAGAAGTGAGGGCAAAATAATACAAGCAAAAAGCCCCGGGAAACTAACTGTTTACATTGGTACAATCCAGAGCTTAGTCAGATTTCACTAGCTCTGTGTGTCCTGTGTGTGGGTGTGGTTTTGTGTGCACTGTGTGTGTGTGTGTGTAACAGTCTATGCAGTTTGATCCCATGTACAAATTCATGTCACCACCATTGCAATCAAGATGCCCAGCTGCACCATCACCCCAGGCTCCTTGGAGCTATCCCTTTCTAGCTGCATCCACCCCTCCCCAGTCCCTGGGACCCTGGCAACTACTAAACTGTCATCCCCACATCTTTTAAGAGCATAAATCAGATCGTGTCATTTCCTTCCTTAAAGCCCTCCAGCAGCTCCCTGTTCAGAATAAAATCAAACTCCCTCTCCGATCCTGCCATCTTCCTCTCTGGCCGCCTCTGTGCCAGGTTCTGCCTTATTCTCCACCCCAGTCCTTAAAGGTGAGTTTAATCCTGCTTAAGGGCTTTTGTGTGAATTATTCCTCTGTGTGTGTGTGTGTGTCCGTGTGTCTGTGTGATGTTATAATACTCTTCCTCTCGACTTCTCAATGGCTTCTTCCTGTCATTCAGGCCTTCAGCCTAAATAAATATCATCAGCTCAGGGAGACCCTCCCTGACCATCCCATCATAATCGCTCCCTCACTCACCATCAGGCAGCCTATTCTGCTGTCTTCACAGCACTCACCACTTCATGGTATTTTTGTTTGGTTGTTCGGCCATCATCCATCTACCAAGGTCCAATCAATTTTTATTTTCTGTCTCTGCTTTTGGTAGTCAGGTTCCGTGAAGGTAGGGTCCTTGCTGTGTGTTTACTTCTATATCCCCTTAAACACTGCTTGGCACCTGCTGGTGCTCACAAATACCTGGTGAATGAGAGAATTAATGCCCTCCTTGTTTATTGGATCTCCTGGTCGCCTCTGAGTTGGGCATCGGAGGACACCTCTCTCGGAGGCAGCATTGCGTTCATAGCCACTTCTTGTTATATGAGCACGGATTAGAGATCAAGCAATTACAGGTTGTTGTCAGCCAGGCTTGGGGTTTCTTTGACTATGTGATACCCTAAAAGCCAAGTCTACTGTATCTTGGGCTTCTGGGCTATTCCAGGGGCTTGACCCAAAGCCTGAAATTTTAATTCTGGAATTTGGCGCATCTTCGTAGCATTTGGTTTCCTGGTCTTCTCCTTAGCCTGTCCCTCAGGGCTGTTGGGGATAACTGTTTGGGCTAGAGAGACCTCATTCATTTGCCCCTTGCCCAAGCTTTGCGGTTGCATCTTGAATAACGTATCCCATTTTCAGGCTGTGAATACTGGACCTGACTGCTTGGGAGAGACCTGGGGATGGCTTCTTTTTCTCACCCTACCTCACAGC
Source organism: Papio anubis (assembly GCF_008728515.1). NCBI lineage: Eukaryota > Metazoa > Chordata > Mammalia > Primates > Cercopithecidae > Papio > Papio anubis. The sequence continues at coordinate 140,898,752 of NC_044979.1, forward strand.
CTTATCTCCTGCTAAGTCGTCTCTCTTTCTCTCTCTCTTTCTTTCCGGCATTTTGTAGGAGAAAGGGCCTCTTTTCCTCCCTCTTCACTGCATTTTCTTTGAGACAGGATCTTATTCTGTCACCCAGGCTGGAGTACAATGGCACAGTCATAGCCCACTGCAGCCTCAGACTCCTGGGCTCAAGGTATCCCCCACCTCAGCATGAGCCACCATGCCCAGCTAATTGTTAAACTTTCTGTAGAGACGTGGTCTCACTATATTGCCTAGGCTTGTACAGAACTCTTGGCTTCAAGTGATCCTTCCATCTCGGTCTCCCAAAGTATAGGATTGCAGGCAAGAACCACCCACCTACCCATTTCCTTGATTCTTTCCTACCAGGTCCCTTAGTGTTCCTTGTAGTCTCGGTGGCTGCATCAGATCACAGTCTGATTGTTTCTTTCCCTGATAATAAAGATAGTTAAATTCTCAGGTCGGGTGAGGAGGGTGTTCATTGGTTTTCACCCTGCCTCCTTTCTTCAACTAATTTCCACATTTTTAGTTCTGTCTTTTATTTACAATATCGTACTTTCTAAAGTTGCTGTTGTTTAAAAGCAGGATACCTTCAGATGTAAGTAGCAGAAAACCTAGGTTAAATTGGCTCAGTAGAGAGAATTTTAGTGAATTCACTGAAAAGCACAAGTCATTCCTGTGGCAAAGCAAGGACCTGGTTTCTCTCGGTATCTCAGTGTTGTGACCTTAGCACCATTCATGACCAGGTCTTCCCCTTGTGCTCAAAAGGTGGCTGCCAGCAGCTCCATGGCTGTTTGCTTGCAGCTTTAAATCCACCAAAAAAGTTAAAAGTCTGCTTCTTCAACAGCTCAGTCCTGGGATAGAAGGCCTGGAGTTGAATCCTCTTGTCTCATTGACCTAATTTGGGTCAAGTGTTCATTGCTGAACCAACCACTGTGGCTGGGATGATGGGATGTGCTAGTTGGACAATCAGGTTCCATCTTTGAATCTAATCGGGGATTAGTCCCACTCACAAAACAGACTTGGGTTATTTGGAGGAACAGGAATGTAGATGCCAGGTGGGCAATCAATAAATAACTAGATGATACTGATTGTTTTCTTTTAAAATTTATGTTAGCTTCATTATGCTGAGTCAAAGGAAGGTACAGCTACCATTTAATGCACTTCTGAAAAAGAGGTATACCTTCTCTGTGGTAGTATGAAGCAAAAGATGTATTTTGGTAAAAGTGCCAAGAATTTTTGACCAAGGGTTAGGAGTGGTACCTTTATATGTGAACTTAGCCTCGTAAATTTTGTTGTCAGTTTGTATTGCAGAATGTTACTGGATTGTTGTATAATGTTATTTTATTTGGGACTTTTTTTTTTTTTTTTTTTCTTTTTAGAGACAGAGTTTCACTCTTGTCGTTCAGGCTGGACAAGATTGCAAGATTGCAATGGTGCAATCTCAGCTCACTGCAACCTCCGCCTCCCGGGTTCAAGCGATTCTCATGCCTCAGCCTCCCGAGTAGCTGGAACCACAGGCATGTGCCACCACGCCCGGCTAATGTTTTGTATTTTTAGTAGAGATGGGGTTTTACCATGTTGGCCAGTCTGGTCTTGAACTCTTGACCTCATGTGATTGGCCCGCCTCGGCCTCCCAAAGTGCTGGGATTACAGGTGTGAGCCACTATGCCCAGCCTATTTGGGAGTATTTTTAAACAAAATTTGCGTACAGATTATAGGAATACATTCTTAAATTGTTTCTCTAGTTGTCCAGGCGCAGTGGCTCAAGCCTGTAATTCCCGCACTTTGGGAGGCCGAGACTGGTGGATCACGAGGTCAGGAGATCGAGACCATCCTGGCTAATATGGTGAAACCCCGTCTCTACTAAAAAATACAAAAAACTAGCCGGGCGAGGTGGTGGGCGCCTGTAGTCCCAGCTACTCGGGAGGCTGAGGCAGGAGAATGGCATAAACCCGGGAGTCAGAGCTTGCAGTGAGCTGAGATCCGGCCACTGCACTCCAGCCTGGGCGACAGAGTGAGACTCCGTCTCAAAAAAAAAAAAAAAAAATTGTTTCTCTAGAGATAACAGGGCAGTTTTAAGAAAGAAAAATACATGCTAATTATCTGTAAATTGAATTCAGGATGTGTAGAAAGAAAAATAATTTAGTTTTTATGCAATAATATAATGTTTATAGGATAAGTGATTACCAGCCCTACCCTATAATAAATTCTTTGAATTAATGTCTGTTCTTTATATCTGGAGCTCTGTATTTTCACTTCTATACTCTTAAAAAAAAAAAAAAAGTTCTTGTAAGATGCTTTGCTGAAGTTCGAACCTGTATTCCAGGAACGGTTGAATCCTACAGACCCCTAAGCTCTTCTGTCTGTGGAATCAGTGAAGTGGAATGATTAAGGGCTGGGCTGAAGCCAGCCTGTGCCTTTACACAAATAACTTCATTTCTTAGTTTCCTTAGCTATAAAAGTGGGGGAAGGCTCGGAGTAGTGGCTCACACCTGTAATCTCAACATTTGGGGAGGTTGAGGTGGAAGGATGACTTGAGGCCAGGAGTTTGAGACCAGCTGGGGCAACACAGCAAGACCCCATCTCGACAAAAATAAAAAAAAAAATTAGCTGGGCATGGTGGTGCACACCTGTAGTCCAAGCTACTTGGGAGGCTGAGGTGGGAGAATTGTTTGGGCTCAAGAGGCTGAGGCTGCAATGAGCTGTGATTGTGCCACTGCACTCTACTCTAGCCTGGGTGACAGTGAGACTGTCTTAAAATCCACATGCACTGTCTGGTACGTAATGTGTTCAGTATGTGTTAGCTAATAGTAACATGGTCTTATTTCAATGAGTCTAAGATGACCACTTGCAAGTCATGCCATTGTTTTATGTACTGCTTAAAAAGAAACACAGGTAATTAGATTGCAAAATGTGATTCATTGGAGGATTTCAAAAAATATGAAAAAATGTGTCTTGAAATCAATGATATATGGTTTTAGGGCTGCCTCTGACTTGGAAGTCCTGGGAATTGTTTGCATACCCATAAATATACACCATCTGTCTTGGTTTAAACATAATAGAGTATGATCTAAAGTTTCTTTTCATTTTTGTTTTTGTTCTAAACTCAACATGGAATTTGGCCTCATGTGTTGCAACACTGGAAATTTAATAATCACTAATTTATTCTGTAGGCTTAAATAATGGATTATATAACACCCAAGATTGGCTTGGCAACTTTAGTTATTTACTTTTCTTTAGCGATTTAGAAAAAATATGAGACATGTTTTTGGAAATCATTCCTATTGCTTGAATAAACCTGTTTGGGAGGTAAAGGCAGGCTAAATGGTAGTGCCTGTAACCTCTTAGAGTAGCAGGAACTATTGGCAGAAAGCCTGCTTAGGTAAATACCTTTGATACACCCAGCACATTCAGTTTAGAAAGTACAATACTGATATTTGAAAGCAATGCGTGGTAGTTGATTTTCCACTAAAATTTAAATGTGGACAGTGTATTATGGAGCTTGAATGATAGTCACAGGCTATTTAAGGACCAACTTGCAGAGTAAAAAGTTGCTATGTAATGCGCTTAGCATAAATTTAGAAGTAAAACCCGCAAGGATAGCACATAGCCTTATGAGACTGCCATTTCCCTTAGGAGCCTGGTATTTAGAATATTATGAATGGGATAGTTTATTATAAGCCTGTTTTTTTTTTTTTAAAGGCTTGCTTTTTGATATTAATATTGAAATGAATTATGGAAGCGTTTTTGGAGCCTTGACCTGTTTACTGACTGCATTATTCATGGCTTAATCTTATCAGCCAAATGTCAGCAGGATTCTACTTTTAAGACAACCACATGAGAAGAACAGATGTGCCACTGGGTCATCTTGTCATAAGCCACAGAGGCTATCTCCTGGCACATCTGGCATGTGATGTATTTAAGTATTATTTGAGGGTGTTGAGGTATAATTTTGTAAAAGACTGTACCCTGGTACATGCCATATCTTAATGCATTCTGAAACAGCAATATTATTATCGTTTTTGGAAACCCCAGAGGGTTTATTTACTGTATCTTGCATAGGGTTCAGCTGAACGGTACAAAAAGTACATTTTTATTTTAGAAAAGCAGTTTTTGTTTAGAAAATGGAACCTGAATTGAAATAAAAGTAAAATTATTCTCAAAAGGAGACAGTTTCTCGATTTGAGTACATTTCGTATCGCCTGTGTAGTAGTGTTGTTTATATTTAGAATAGACGCAAGCCAGTCCACGATCTCTCAGCAAGACTTTACAAAAGGATATGATTTTGTCACAGTTTCTCCAGGTGTTTCACTTCAAGCAGTATGAGTCAAGGATTTGGTGTTTCACATACTAGAATAAATTGGATTTTATTCAGGAAAAAAACCCAACTTGTTAATTTGAAGTGCATATCTCAAAGCCTAAAAATTATTTTAGTTAGTATTTTTAAGTAGATAATACATACATATGGTATACAAGGGTTATCGTGAAAAACAAGCCTCCTTTCCGCTCTGTCCCTTGTTAACCAGCTTGCTCCAGAGAAAGAGCTGTTCTTTTTTTTTATTTTTATTTTTTTTACAGATGGGGTCTTGCTATGTTGACCAGGCTGGTTTTGAACTCCTGGCCTCAAGTGATCCTCCCATCTCGGCCTCCCAGAGTGCTAGGATTACAGGTGTGAGCCACCACGCCCGGCCGAGCTTTTCTTACCATGGTATTCTTGTGTTCTTCCAGAGATTTTTTTAAATGCCTTGTCCTTTTCTCCCTCCCTCCCTCTTTTTCTTTTAACACAGGTGGGAGCATTGTGTGTGCATTGTTGTATACTTGCTTTTTGCACATACAGATCAGGGATTTCTCCATATCTTTACCTCCTGATCTGCCTCCGTGGCAGGAACATTCACTATGCAATGACTATCCCTGTGCTCGTCAACATTCCCGCGTGACCTTGCAGTTAGGTGGGATCATGTAACTACTTCTGGTTAGCGAACTGTGAGAAGTGAGTGTCCCACTTCCGGGCTGAAGCACTAGGAACCTCCAGCTCTGTGGCAGAAGGTGTGTGTCATGTGGTGGAGCCTCTATCAGCCTAGATCCCTGAGTGATTACGTGAAGCCGAAGCCGGCCCTTCCTCCTTGGCCCCTTCTCAGACCCAGCCTATGCTGAATAGGTAGTTGAGCAAGAAATAAACTTCTGTTACGTTAATTTGTTTCTACATCACACAGCTTCTCCTGATATAGCTGATTTCTTTTTAATAGCTGTGAAATTCATAACACTTTGAATGAACCCAGTTCAGATTATCAAATAGCTTAAGAACAAAAGAGCATCTAATTAAAGAATAATAACTTTAAATATACAAATACCAGAGCAAATGCATCTTATTCCAATGTGTTACCGCACAAATATCTGTATACATAATTTCTAATTAAACTTTTTAATTTTTTTAAAATTTATTTTTTTGAGATGGTGTCTCGCTCTGTTGCCCAGGCTGGAGTGCAGTGGTGCAATCTCAGCTCACTGCAACCTCCATCTCCCAGGTTCAAGCAGTTCTCCTGCCTCAGCCTCCAAGTAGCTGGGACTACAGGCGCAAGCCACCACGCCGGCCAATCTTTACACTTTTAGTAGAGATGGGGTTTCACCATGTTGGCCAGGCCGGTTTTGAACTCCTGACCTCGTGATCCGCCCGCCTCGGCCTCCCAAAGTGCTGGGATTACAGGCATAAGCCACCACACCCGGCCAAGCCTATAATTAAATACAAAAAAACAAAAAGGAATATATGCTTATTGAAAAGTATAAAGTAGAAATAAGTACTTTATTATTTGAAGTGGGCTTGATTCTTTAATATTAAGGCTTACAATTTTTGCATTAGAATTTGATATTAATTTTCTAGTCATTCTAAAGGAAGGTAAATACCAAAGCCATACATGCTCTCTGTTCTCATTGAATATTACAGTCAAGAGAGAGGAGTATTAAAAAAGACTGTCTCTATGAGAAACTTAACAGCCATAGGGAAATGAGACATTCACTAGAAACAGTTAAGTAACAATACAAAACGCCCCCAAGTCTAGCTGCTGGGGAGGCCAAATGTGAACTGGCTCTAGAAAGATCTGGGTGGGCTGAGAGACCATGTGGTAATAGCATAAGCAAAGACAAAGTGGACATGAGTCTGACTGCTTTGAAGGTCATACTGACAGAAAAGGTGCCAGGCAGGTAGAGGGAAGAGAGGACACGTGGCTTCTGTAGAAGTCATGAGATGTCGGGGAGATTGGATCAGGAAATGAGATGATCAATTGTAATTTTATAGGCCTGCTGGGTAGAAAGTAGGGACTTTTCCTTTCATGCCCTGAGGACAGCGTGGAAACCAGGGATGGAGTAGCGTGGTAAGGAAGGGCCAGGTGCTGGAGGCAAGTGGCCTGGGTTCCAGTCCTGGCTTTGCCACCTTCTAGCTATGGAAAGTGCCAGGAGGGTGCATGGGGTAAGTGTATAGGTAATGTGAGCTGTGATGGTGACTGCCGTTGTGCTACTCGGGAAGGAACCTGGTGACACAGAGCAACACCTAATAAGGGAATAAATTAGGCCCCATTCACAAAGTGTGTTACTGTGTTTACACAAATGCTGGATGATATAGTCTTTCTCGGGTGTTTCACAAGCACTCCTTTATTGGGCACAGAGTTTAGACTAAGTGCTTTACAAAGATTCTTTAAAAACAAAAAACAAGAACATTTATTCGCTGGGCACAGTGGCTCATGCCTGTAATCCCAGCACTTCAGGAGGCCGAGGTGGGAGGATGGCTTGAACCCAGGAGCTCAAGACCAGCTGGGGCAACAAGTGAGAACCTCCCATCTTTAAAAAAACAAAAACAAAAAATTAGCCAGGCATGGTGGTGCATGCTTGTAGTCCTAGCTACTTGGGAGGCTGAGGCAGGAGGATCTCTTGAGCCCAGGAGTTTGAGGCTGCAGTGAGCCATGATGGTGCTACTGAACTCCAGCCTGGACAATAGAGTAAGACCCTGTCTCGAATGAATGAGTGAACGAATGAATGAAAATTTTTATTGAATAACTACTTTGCTCTAGGTGTCTGGCAAGTAGAGTACTGGACATAATAAACAGGGTAGAGACCAGAGGAAGTAAATACTGTTTATCCATTCTGTACGTTGTTACTAAGTTAATGTCAGGTTTCTATTTGGCCCTTGAAAAACCACTCCAAGTAGATAAGAAGTATCTGTAAGTAAGTTAAATTTTTGTATGATGACGGATGTCTGGATAAAGAGCAGTGGCATTCAGAGGGAAGTTTAGTTGGCCCTGCCCTGGATGTCCTTGCTTTAGTATCTTGCTGCTTTATTGTAACATGCTTTCTTAAAACCTTCTTAGAAGTACTAATTGGATCCCAACTGTGGCTCCTCCAGTCAATGGTAAGTTAGTATTTGTGTAGTGACTTTTTTTTCCTTTTTGACACTGAGCCTACTTCCATTTACAATCAGATACTGCTTAAAATCTTTTTGTGGGCAAAGTAGGTCAAACCTAAAGTGCACAGAAGGGAACTGCTCAGGTAGAGAGGCAGGTTCCGTAGAAGCTCCTGTCCCGTTTTCCCTTCACTTGGTTCTGCCCTTGGATCACTTTTGCTAGAGCTGTACAACCTTCATGCCCAAAGCTTGGAGTCTCTCCAAAAGTATTCTAGAGTGAGATTCTGCCAAGTGCTAGCATTAAAGCTTGAGTGTTGGGACTTTGGAGTGCCCCTTCTGCCCTTTGGCCTTTTTAAATGGAATCTGGACGAAGCTGGTAAGCTATACCTTACTATTCTAAGGTGATCACCACTTGGAGTATGGGTTTAAGAGTGCTGCTAACCTGGATTTCCAGTTCAGCTCTGCTGCTTGCTAGCGGGGTGACTTTGGACAATAATAATAAAGCTATTTGTCAATTATTGAAGCTTTTTACCATTTGCCAGGCAGCAATGATGCCAAGCACTTTTTATGGGTTATATTTCCTCCTCTTGATAAACTCACAAGATAGGTCCTATTCTTGTCCCTATTTTTGAGACGGTGAAATTGCAATGGAGTCAGCCAACCCAGTTCCACCACATACCAGTAGCCCTGGCCAAATCGTGTGCTTCATCTTTAAGCCCCAGACAAGACCTACCCCATCAGGTTGTTGCAAGGAACAAGTGAAGTAACCTGGTACCAGCTGTTGCCCAGCACATGTTAGGGGCTGGCTTGCCTAAGGCTTCACTGAGAGTATTTTGCAAGTGGACTAAAGTTGAACTGCTTTGGGAAGATATTTGGCTTCTTTGTAAGCTGGGTAAAGATCGTTTCTAAATCTAGTTCTTTCCCTTTTTGTCTCCAGATTAAACTTTTACTATCATTCAGTAAGGAGCTCTCATGTTTAGCCAACGTTCCCAGAAAGTGATCAGTTCAAGGGCTGTGGCATGGAGGGGAAATGATGCAAGCTTTATTATGATACAGATGAGTAACCATATAAAATGGAAAAGAATATTTGTTCTCCCCACATTCCCATCCTCTCTTTCAATCTAATATTTATCTATCTATCTATTACGAATTATTTGAGGCAGGGTCTCTGTCTGTCGCCCAGGCTAGAGTGCAGTGGTGCAGTCATAGCTCACTGCAGCCTCAACCTCCTGGGCTCATGCAGATCTTCCCACCTTGACCTCCTGAGTAGCTGGGACTACAGGTGTGCACTACTATGCCTGGCTAATTTTTTAATTTTTTGTAGAGACAGGATCTCACAGCGTTGCCCAGGCTTGTCTCGAACTCCTGGTCTCTAGTGATCCTGAGCCTCCTAAAGTGCTGGAATTACAGGGGTAAGCCACCATGCCCTGGCCATAATATTTATTTTTTTATTGCCATTTATAACTTGGCTTACACCGCTACTGGCTATTTACTAAAAATCAGAGCAAACTTTGCCTTATTATTATGTATTGCATATATATTTTTGAAAGGTCACTCTGTGATTGCAGTTTCACTAAAAAAAAAAAATAAAAGTTTTGGTGACTTCCAGAAGTTTGGGAATTCTTGGTTTACGCTAGCCCTGTGCTATGTTTCTATTTGGCTCTGTCCTCAGACCTTGCCACCATTCTCTCTCGGTGAAAGAACTTGGCTTCACATTCTGTTCAGTTTCATGAACCTGCCTGTCACTTTGAGGCAGCATTTGGGATTCTGCTTCATTAGCCTTTGAACTCATGAACCCAGTTGAGAGGATTTGCTGCTATAGACAATTGTTGGATCTTCAAGATACTTTGAACAGTTCCCAAGTACAACACCAGTGGTTGTCCAAAAGACATAGAGTAGTGATGTGAAATTATGATTATGTAAAAAAAAAAAAAAAAAAAAGCAAAAAGCAAAAAGCCCTGTGGTATGGTTGACGTCAGTGCTATGGAGTGAGCCTCTTAGTAGTGCAGTCAAGGACACTGACGCTTTTTTTTTTTTTTTGAGATGGACTCTCACTCTATCACCCAGGCTGGAGTGCAGTGGTGCCATCTCAGCTCACTGCAACGTCTGCCTCCCAGGTTCAAGCAATTCTCCGGCCTCAGCCTCCCAAGTAGCTGGGATTATAGGTGCCCGCCACCACGCCTGGCTAATTTTGTATTTTTTAGTAGAGATGGGGTTTCACCATGTTGGCCTGGCTGGTCTTGAACTCCTGACCTCAGGTGATCCACCCGCATCAGCCTCCCAAAGTGCTGGGATTACAGGTGTGAGTCACTGTGCCTGGCCTTTTTGTTTTGTTTTGTTTTGTTTGTTTTGAGACAGAGTTTCACTCTATTGCCCAGGTTGGAGTGCGGTGGCCCAGTCTAGGCTCACTGCAACCTCTGCCTCCCGGGTTCAAGTGATTCTCCTGCCTCAGCCTCCCAAATAACTGGGATCACAGGCATGAGCCACCACGCCTAGTTAATTTTGTATTTTTAGTAGACATGGACTTTCACCATGTTGCCCAGGCTGGTCTTGAACTCTTGACTTCAGATGATCCACCCGCTTCAGCCTCCCAAAGTGCTGGGATTACAGGCATGAGCCACTTGCCCGGCCTAACTTGCCTGTTTTTCAAAATGCTAAAAACAGGTTCTTCTAGTCTTTTCCTTGTGTCCAGCATCGTTTGTTGCTGACAATATCAAGCAGCTACCAAGATGGCGCAATGAAGATGATGCGCAGTGGAGACTCTGTTCCCCTCGCCACTCCCTGGTTCCTGCAGAGAGTCCTGTTGGGAGCTCGTTGGAACAATAGTTTTCCCCTGAAGTTTGAGGAGCTTGGCTTGGGTGTGGTGCGTCCCTGCACCATGTGTACAGTTTCCAGACTGCTATGATTTTATCTCTCAGCAATGCGCCAGGAGGTTTTAGTGAAAATTTAAAAACCGCCAAATCGCCTATCAAACTGAGTTTGAAAAGAGACCTCTTGGGAAAGGACAAGCTAAGTATTCTAAGTGGTCTACGATCCGAAGCATTTCCTGGGCTGAGTGTTTATCAAAGCTGAGCTTTACTTCCAAACTAAGCTTGAGAAGGATCTGGGAGTGTTTCCCAGCTGACTGGGGGCGGGGAGAAGAGGAGGATGCGAGTCTTAAAGAACAGAGAAAATATCACTCTCTTATCTTTTACACAGTTATCTGCTGAAATCTGTCTACAGATATGGCTTGCAAACTAGGTGTTGTTTTGGAGGAGAGAGAGGATAGGTCTGCTGGTGTTAATTTAGAAATTATATATAATATTTTAATTTTATTTTGGGAATGGAACACTGGGTAAGATTAGCTTTTAAGTGGATCAGATTTACTCTTCAAGGTTAGAAAAATGCCTAGAAAATAGCATTATTTCCCTATTAATTGTCATTAATCTCAACTCACATCAGTTTTTTTTTTTTTTGCTTTGACTCTTATCTCAGAATTCAAGGTCTAAATTGACATATTTGGGAAGAGCAGGGTGTTGGGGAAACAGAACTGGTAAGTAGATGGTTTTCCCCTCCCATCTGACTCAGTGTTAGAGAACGCTGTTTGAGACAGTGTTGATTTCAATATCTTGATGCCCGATTTTATCATTACAGACATCCTGGTATACAGAATAGCTTATTTGCTCTCTTAATAGAAATCTTGTAAAGAAAATCCATCGTATTTTACTGTCTCTTTCCCTAAAAGTTTTTGTATCCCACCCCTTTATCAAGAATTAAGATGTTGGGGATGCCAGAAAAAACAACAGCAACAACAAATCTCTTTGGGCTAAACAGTGCCAGCTTCACTTCCCTCAATGATGACACATTTATCTGTATTTTAAAGTTGGTTTTTTTTTTTTTTCCCTTTCCCACTACACTGCTCTGCATGTGGGTTCCCTAGCTGAGAAGCTGCCATTGATGGTGAAAGACTTTAATCTAAATTTAGATTCTCTTCAGAGGTTTCGTAGAATACTTCCTTAAATTAAGCCACAGACTGCAAAAGCTGCTGCTGAGTAGGGCTTCCAGGTTTGTTATTTTTTTTTTTTTTTTCAGCTCTAGAAATAAAGAAGACAGGGCAGGAAGGACTGGCTCTCACTCTCGGCTTCTTTGGGAGATTCTGCCATTGTAGACAGAAGCAGTAGCAGCTTCTGTCATGAATTTGAAACTCAGGAGAGAGGATTTGGTGGTAATCTGATGTAAGGGGAAAACAATCACGACTCTGAGGGAGTGTGGGTGAAACAAGTTGCTTTGGTTGGGTTGTGTTGTAGGTTGTAGGTGGTAATAGACAATGATAGGACATCTTTTTGTCTGATGCCTGTAAGTGTACCTAGAGACTTTTAAGCCATAGTTCATTCTTGCATTACTATAAAGAAATACCTGAGACTGAATAATTTACAAAGAAAAGAGGTTTGATTGGCTCATGGTCCTGCAGACTGTACACGAAGCATGATGTTGTCATCTGCTCAGCTTCTGGGGAGGCCTCAGGAAGCTTCCAATCATGGCAGAAGACAAAGAGAGAGCAGGCATCACATGGTGAGGGAAGGGGTGAGGTGCCAGGTTCCTTAAACAACCAGATCTCATGTGAACTACCAGAGCAAGAACTCATTCATTACCTTGGCACCAACCCATTCATGAGGGATCCGCCCCCATGACCCAATATCTCCCGGTAGGCCCCACCTCCAGCACTGGAAGTCACATTTCAATATGAGATTTGGAGAGGACACATGTCCAAACCATATCACCATGAATTAAACCAATACATTGAATTTTTAGGGACAGTTGGAAGATCTTCAGAGTCAAGATAGAAGAGTTGAAAATGGGATGTTGGACTAGAACCATGAGTATTTTATACAATCTGTCTTTCTCCTTGAATCATAGAAACGGTGTTTGAAGGCTCATTTCAATATAGAGAACTCCCTTACCTGTAGTACCCAGAGGCCCCCGACTGGAGAGATCTGAAGTGGGAGGAGGAAGGTGCCCAGGTTTTGCTGTCCCTGGAGAGCCATGGGTCCTGAGGATTGCTTGCTGGGCAGGCTTATCATTGGGCAGGCTGTTGTCACATACACAGCCTTCCAGCTTCTATTATGACGCATTGCACTGTTTACATACTCTTGTGTTTGGGCAATGCCTAATTGTATTTTTTAAAATTACTCCAATATCTGTCACTGTTAGATAAACACTTCTAGAATCTCATTCCCAGTGTTTTTCTTTCCTCCTGGCATGGGTCAACAACCTTCCTGGGAGCATATTTTCATTATAGAATGGTCCCTTTATTTACATATTTACTCTTTTTAAAAGGTTAATTTCTTTGGGGGGAGAGAAGGTGATATATACACAGTGTAACATTTAAACTGTACAGGATGGCTTATTTGCAAAGGAAATCTCTTCACACCTGGCCTTTGCCTTCAAGTTCTCTTCCCCAGAGGCAATCCACTGGTAACAATTCCTTGTATATTTTGGCAAAGATACGCTAGATAAAAATGCTTGTACATATATTCTTTCTCTCGCCATCTGCCTTTAAGAAGAAGCATACTATACACTGTTCTTTACTTTGCTTTTTCTCTCAGTATATCCTGGAGATCAGGAATTCAAGACCAGGCTGGGCAACATAGTGAGACCCTGTCTCTACCAAAAAAAAAAAAAAAAAAAAAAAAGAAAAAAAATTAGTTGGGCATGTTAGCTACTCAGGAGGCTGAGATGGGGCGATCGCTTGAGCCCAGGAGGTCGAGGCTACAGTGAGCTGTCATTGCATCGCGTACTGCAGCCTGGGTGACAGTGCAAGACCCTGTCTAAAAATAACAATACAAAAATAAAGAAGAACTATCTTAGAGATCCTCCCATATCAGTATAATATAGAGCTGTCTTTTAAAAAAAAAATTGAGGTAAAATTCATGCAACATAACATTTACATTGTATAATTAAGTAGCTCTTAGTACATTCCCAGTGTTGCACAACCATCACCACTATCTAAGTCCAGAACATTTTCATCACCCCCAAAAGAAACTCAATATTCATTAAGCAGTCACTTTGTGTTCCCCCAACCCTCACCTTTGCAGCTACTAATCTGCTTCTGTCCCTATGAATTTGCCTGCTCTAGATGTTTCATGAGAATGCAATCATATGTATGTGGCCTTTTGTGTCTGGTTTCTTTCACTTGGCGTAATGTTTTCAAGGTTCAATCATGTTGTAACTTGCATCAAGACTTCACTCCTTTTTCTTGCTAAGTAATATTTTGTATGGATAGACCACATTCTTTTAATTGATTGACACTTGGATTGTTTCTGCTTTTTGGCTACTGGGAATAATGCTGCTGTGAACATTTGTGGGCAAGTTTTTGTGTGAACATATGTTTTTATTCTTGGATATGTACCTAAGAATGGAAATGCTGGGTCATATGGAATTCTGTATTTAAATTTTGAGGGACTGCCAAACCGTTTTCCACAGTCACTGCATCATTTTCCCATCCCATCAGTGGCGTTCAGGGCTTTCAGTTTCTCCGCATCCTAGTTTACACTTGTTATTTTCCATCGTAGTTTTGTTTTTTTTTGCTGTGTAGTTATTATTACAGGCATCCTAAAGGGTAGGAAGTAGTATCTTATTGTGGTTTTGATTTGCATTTCCCTAATGACTAATGAGGATGAGGGTATTTTCATGTGCTTATTGGCCACTTGTATATCTTCCTTAGAGAAATGTCCACTATTTATCCATTATTTGTATATGTTCCTTAGAGAAATGTCCAATAATTTTTGTATTTTTAGTAGAGATGGGTTTCAGCATGTTGGCCAGGCTGGTCTTGAACTCCTTACCTCAGGTGGTCCACCCGCCTTGGCCTCCCAAAGTGCCAGGATTACAGGCGTGAACCACCACGCCCGGCTTATATATTCTTGATATTAGACTCTTATCAGATATATGATTTCCAAATATTTTCTCCCATTTTATGGGTTATCTTCTTACTTTCTTAATAGTGTTCTTTGCTGCACAAAAGTTTTAAATTATGGAGTTCTTTATCTTAAATTTTGTTGTGGCCAGGTGCAGTGGCTCATGCCTGTAATCCCAGCACTTTGGGAGGCTGAGGTGGGCAGATCACCTGAGGTCAGGAGTTCGAGACCAGCCTGGCCAACATGGTGAAACCCTGTCTCTACTAAAAATACAAAAAAAATTAGCCGGGTGTGGTGGTGCACACCTGTAATCCCAGCTACTCTGGAGGTTAAGACAGGAGAATTGCTTGAACCCAGGAGGCGGAGTTTGCAGTGAGCTGAGATTGTGCCGTTGTACTCCAGCCGGGGCGACAGAGTGAGACTCTCAAAAAAAAAAAAGTTGTTTGTGCTTTTGGTATCATATTGAAGCAATCATTACCTAATCCAAAGTCATAACTAATTTACCTCTATGTTTTATTCTAAGAGTTTTACTATTTTAGCTCTTACATTTAGATATTTGTTCTGTTCTGAATTAATCTTTATATACAGTGTGACATGGGGGGGGGGGTCCAGATTTATCCTTTTGCTAGTGGATATCCAGTTATTCCTGCACCATTTGTTGAAAAGACTGTTGAAAAAGACTTTTCCCCAATTGAATAGTATTGGTACCCTCTTGAAAAAAAAGTTGACCATAAATATATGGCTTTATTTCTGGACTCTCAATTGTATCCTGTTGATCTATAATGTCTTTCCTTATGCCAGTACCACACTGTTTTGATTACTATTGTTTTGTAGTAAGTTTTAAAATAGGAAGTATGAGTGCCCCAGCTTTGTTCTTTTTCCAGATTGTTTTTGCTGTTTGGGCTCCCTTGTAGTTTCATATGAATTTTAGGATGAGCATGTCTATTTCCATAAAATAGGCACTCAGGGCTTTAATAGAAATGGCTTTGAATCTGTAGATCAATTTTGGGAATATTGCCATCTAATATTATGTCTTCATATTATTAAGTCTGTGAACACAGGATGTCTTTCTGTTTAAGTCTTCAGTTTCTTTCAATAATGTAATTTTCAGTGTATGAGTCTTGTATTTCTTTGGTTAAGTTTATTTCTAAGTATTTTATTCTTTTTGATGGTAATGTAAATGGAATTCTCTTCTGAATTTCATTTTTGGATTGTCATTGCTGATATATTGAAATACAGTTGATTTTAGTATGTTGATCTCGTATTTTGCAGTTCTGCAGAGCTTATTCATTAGCACTAACAGCTTTTGTGTGGATTCTTTAGGGTTTTCTATATATAAGATTATGTCATTTTTCAATAGAGATAGTTTTACTTCTTCCATTCCAATCTGGATACCTTATTTGGCAAGTGCAGTCTAGTCTTGTTCCTATTATTAATGGGGAAGCCATTTGGTCTTTCACCAGTAAATATGATGTTAAGCTGTGGGTTTTTCATAGATGCCCCTTATCTAGTTGAGGGAGTTTCTATTCTAAGGATGTTGAATATTTTTATCATGAATGTTGTAATTTGTCAAAAAAAAATTCTGCATCAATTCGCATGATCTTGTGGTTTTCCCCCTTTATTCTATTAACATGGCATATTACATTGATTTTACTTCACTCCTTTTTGTATGTTGAACCCTTGTATTGCTGGGATAAATCCCTTGATCATGATGTATAATCCTTTTAATATGCTGCTATATTAAATTTGTGCATATTTCATTGAGGATTATTTGCATCTGTACTCATAAAGGATACTGGTCTTGTAATGTGTTTGTCTGACTTTGGTATCTGGGTGATACTGGCCTCACAGAATGAGTTAGGAAATGATTCCTCTTTTATTTTTGGAAGAATTTATGAAGGGTTTTTGTTAATTTAAAAAAAAATGTTTGGTAAAGCTCACCAGTGAAGCCATCTGGTCTGAGAGTTTTTCTTGGAAGTTCTTTTGGTTATTGAATTAATCTGTTTGTTATAGGTCTATTCATTTTGCTATTTCTTCTTGAGTCTTTAAAAAATTTTTAATTTTTGTGTTGAGTCAGTTTTTGTAGTATGCATATTTCTAAGAATTTGTCCATTTCATCTAGGTTACCTAATTTATTGGCATACAATTATTCATAGCATTTTTTAAAGTTGAGTAGTAATGTCCCTAGTTTCTCTTCCTCTCTCTTGCAAGACACTGTCTCTCTCTCTCACCCAGGCTGGAGTACAGTGGTATGATCTCAGCTCACTGCAGCTTCAACCACCCAGTCTCAAGTGATCCCCCCACCTCAGTCTCCCAAGTAGCTGGGATTACAGGTGTATGCCACCACACCCAGCTAATTTTTGTCTTTTTTGTAGAGACAGAGTTTCACCACGTTGTCAGGCTGGTCTCAAAGCTCCTGAGCTCAGGTGATCCACCCGCTTCAGCCTCACAAAGTGCTGGGATTACAGACGTGAGCCACTGTGCTGGCCCACGTCCCCGCTTTCATTTTTTTATATCTATTGATTGAAATCTTCTCTCCTTTTTCCTTGGTCAGTCTATCTAAAGATTTGTCAATTTTATTGATATTTTCAAAGAACCAACTTCCGATTTTCTTAATTCTCTGTATTGCTGTTTTATTCTCTATTTCACTTATCTGTGCTCTAATCTTTAATCTTTCCTTTCTTCTGCTTGCTTTGGGTTTAATTTGCTGTTCTTTTTCTAATTCCTCGAGTTGGAAGTTTAAGTTATTGATTTCAGGTCTTCCTATTTCAATATAGACATTTATAGCTATAAATTTTGTTCTCTTCACTGCTTTTATTATATACCACACATTCTGATATGTTGTATTTTCATTCTCATTCTTCTCAAAGTGTTTTCTAATTTCTCTTGTCATTTTTTCTTGACCTATTTATTAACAGTGTATAATTTCACATTTTTGTGAATTCCAAATTTCCTTCTGTTACTGATTTCTAATTTCATTCCAGTATGGATGCAGAAGATACTGTGTATGACTTCATTCTTTTAAAATTTATTAAGACTTGTTTTGTGGCCTAATATATATCCTAAAGAATGTTCCACATGTGCTTGAGAAGAATACGTTTTCTGCTACTGCTGGGTAAACTGTCCTGTATATGTCTGTTAGGTATAGTTGCTTTATAGTATTTTTTTTTTTTTTTTTTTTTTTTTTTGAGACGGAGTCTCGCTCTGTCACCCAGGCTGCAGTGCAGTGGCCGGATCTCTGCTCACTGCAAGCTCCGCCTCCCGGGTTTACGCCATTCTCCTGCCTCAGCCTCCCGAGTAGCTGGGACTACAGGCGCCCGCCACCTCGCCCGGCTAGTTTTTTGTATTTTTTAGTAGAGACGGGGTTTCACCGTGTTAGCCAGGATGGTCTCGATCTCCTGACCTGGTGATCTGCCTGCCTCGGCCTCCCAAAGTGCTGGGATTACAGGCTTGAGCCACCGCGCCCGGCCTCATAGTATTTTTTAAGTCTTCTCTTTTCTTGTTGATCTTCTGTCTAGTTGTTCTGTTGTTACTGAAAATGGAGTATTGCTGTCTCCAACAATTATCGTAGAGCTATTTCTCCCTCAATTTTGTTAGTTTTTTTCCTCATATATTTGGGGCTCTATTGTTAGGTTCATATATGCTTATAATTGTTACATCTTCTTGATGGTTTGACTTTTATCATTATATAAGGTTTTTCTTTGTCCCTTATAACAATTTTTGTCTAAAGTTTATTTTATCTGATATTAACATAGCCGCTGCAGTTGGTTACTGTTTGCATGAGTTATCCTTTTCTATCCTTCTACTTTCTTTTTTTTTTTTTTTTGAGATGGAGTCTCACTCTCTTGCCCAGGCTGAAGTGCAGTGGCACAGTCTTGGCTCACTGCAAGCTCCGCCTTCCGGGTTCATGCCATTCTCCTAACTCAGCCTCCCAAGTAGCTGGGGCTACAGGTGCCCGCCACCACACCTGGCTAATTTTTTGTATTTTTAGTAGAGACGGGGTTTCACCCTGTTAGTCAGGATGGTCTTGATCTCCTGACCTCGTGATCTGCCGGCCTCGGCCTCCCAAAGTGCTGGGATTACAGGCCGCGCCCGACCTGTCCTTCTACTTTCAACCTATTTGTGTAATTGGATCTAAAAAGAATCTCTTGTTTATGTTAAGTAAGTATTTTCTAGTGTATTATTTTAATTCCCTTTAGTACAAATTTAAATAGTATTTTCTTAGTGGTTGCCCTGTGGTTTACAGTTAACATCTTGATTTATAACAATCTAGTTTAACTTAATGCCAACTTAGTTTCAATGGTATATAAAAACTTTGCTCTTATATACTTCTGTCCACCATTTTATCTTGTTATTGTCACAGATTATATCTTTATACATTATGTGCTCATCAGTGTGTATTCATAATTATTTTTATGCAGCCATTTGTTAAATCGTATTTTAAAAAGAAGAGTTACAAGCCAAAAATAACATTACTATTGATTTTTTAAATTTACCTATATATTTTCCTTTATTAGTGTTCTTTATTTCTTTATATGGATCAGGTTACTGACTAATGTTCTTTTTTTTAGACGGAGTCTCACTCTGTCCTCACTGTGTCGCCCAGGCTGGAGTGCAGTGGTGCCATGTCGGCTGACTGTAAGCCCCGCCTCCTGGGTTCATGCCATTCTCCTGCCTCAGCTTCCCAAGTAGCTGGGATTGCAAGGCGTCTGCCACCAGGCCCAGCTACTTTTTTGTATTTTTAATAGTGACAGAGTTACACCGTGTTAGCCAGGATGGTCTCGATTTCCTGACCTCGTGATCTGCCCGCCTCGGCCTCCCAAAGTGCTGAGATAACAGGTGTGAGCGGCCGTCTATTGTTCTTTTGTTTCAACTTGAAAGACTGCCCTCAGCATTTCTTGTGGAGCAGGTTTGCTATCTACAAACTTTCTTGGTTTTTAGCTTTGTAATGTCTTCATTTCTCCTTTGTATTTGAAGGATAGTTCTCGCACATATAGAATTTTTGGTTATCAATGTTTTTCTTTTAGTAATTTGAATATATAATTCCATTGCCTTTGGCTCTATGGTTTCTGATGCGATGTCAGATGCGACTTTTATTGAGGATCCCTTCTACATGTTTAGTTATTTCTCTCTTGCTGTTTTCAGGATTTTCTCTTTGTCTTTGTCATATAGCAATTTGATTATAATGTGTTTCTGTGTGGATCCCTTTGAGTTTATCCTACTTAAAAGTTTGTTTAGCTTCTTGAATGTGTAGATTCATGTTTTTCATCAAGTTTGGGACACTTGCAGTCATTATTTTTAACAATAATTTTCCTGCTCCTTTCTCTTTTCTCATTCTGGGATTCTCATTATGCTTATGTTATGCTAGATGGTATTCTGCAGACTTCTTAGACTCTTTATTTAAAAAAAAATTTTTTTTCTGTTCATCAAGCCAGAAAACCTCAAGTTACCTATTCTCAGGTTTATCTGTTCTCATGACCTAATTTTCTACCTGTTCAAATCTGCCGTTGAGCCTCTCTTGTGAATTTTTAATTTACATTATTGTACTTTTCAAATCTAGAATTTTTATTTAATTGCTTTTTAATAATTTTTGTCACTTTGTTGATATTCTGTATTTGTCGAGACACTGTTCTCATGGTTTCCCTTAGTTTTTTAAACATGGCTTTTGTTTTGGTTTTTAGCTCTTCAAGCATATTTAGGACCATTGATTTAAAGTCTTTTGTCTAGTAAGTCCAGTGACTAGGCTTCCTCAGGGGCAATTTCTGTTAATTTCTTTTTTCTGTGTACAGGCTGTAGTTTTTTGTTTATGTCTTGTAATTTTTTTGTTCCAAACTGGATTTTTTGTATGTTATAATGTGGTAACTCAGGAAATGAGATTCTCCCCCTCCCTGTGGATTGTTGCTGCTTGTCATAGCTATGCTTTGTTCATTTAGGACTTTTCTGAACTAATTTTGTGAAGGCTGTATCCTTTGTCATGTGTGACCACCGAGGCCACTCTTCCAGTAGCTTAGTGGTCAGGTAACGAATCACTAGAGATTTATTTACACATCTGGAATGACAACAACAACAGAAACCTCCCAGTGTTTGCGGATGGGCTGTGTGTATGTTGTGAGGCACTCCTTCAAGGTGCAGCCAGGCAGTTTACAACTCTGCCTTAGTTTTTACTTTCTGTTTGCAAAAATCCTGAAAGTCAGCCAGAGGTAGGAGCTTAGGGCCCTCTTAGGTCTTTTCTGAGCACGCACCCAGTTGTGGAGTGCATGCGACCTTCTTGATTCACAAATATATAGGAGCTCTTCAAATGAAGCCCATGTTCCCTAAAGTATCTCATTCCTTAGCTTTTCCTCCCAAGTGTTTACATTAGTCTATTGTTTGTCCCTGGCCCCAGGTAATAGCAATGAGTACATTAAATGTTTTCAACAAATGCATGCCCCTACACCCCACTTCTCCTGCCCTGTAGACCTCCACCACTCCCACACCTCTACCCTTGATATCTACCTTAGCCCTAGGAGAGTTGTGAGTTAGGCAAAAGACAGGCATACCCTTTGAGCCAGTTCTTCAGGGAGCCACTAGACAAGTTAAATCAGTCAACCACAATTCTTTGAGAATAAGATATGTTCTGCTCCCTGTGGTACTGGGTACCTGTACTGGGAATGTCAACTGTTGCCTTCAAGGCTGCTGCTGAACTGGGGAGTGGATGGGACCAGGGTAAATTACAATTCCATGACTCTCTGTTAGCTGTTTATTTTTTATTAGGTGTTCCCTTGCTTGTAGTAAGCTTTTGATTATTTACCAGTGTTCTGAAACAGTTGATTCTGACAGTTTTTGCCAGTTATTCATTGTTTTTAATAGAGTGACAGCCTTGGTATTCTCTACTGTTTTAGTCCATTGTCTGGTGCTATCACAGAATACCACAGACTGGGTAATTCATAAAGAAAAGACATTTATTTAAAATTAATTTAAATTTACATTTGCTAAATAGCTCTTCATAGAGATTATTTTAATTTATATGCCTACCAGCAATGTCTGAGAGTGGCTGTTTCTCTATGTCATCATCAACACTACTAAGTATCAGATTTCTTGATCTTCACAAATTGCTAGATAAATGCCATCTCTTTTTGGTTTACTTGGCTTTTCTCTTATGATTTTGGATAAACATCTTTTTAGGTGTCATTCGTATTTGTTTTTCCACTGAACTGCCTTTTTGTATCATTGACCTTTATTCCATTATTCTTGGCCTTAAAATTTATTATTAGCTATTACCATTATTTCAAAAATCAAAGTGCTATAAAATGAAGTACTCATTAAGTCTTGCACCTGCAGTTGGTAGCTATTTTATTAGTTTCTTGCTGATCCTTCCACGGTTCTCAACATGCAAATACAAGCAAACGCTAAAATACTTGTTAACTCCATTTTTACACAAAAGGCGGCACCCTATGTATACCACTCGCGTATTGTTTTTTCACGTACTATTTTCCTGGGGACCTCTCTCATCCTTTTTCCTGGTTGTGTATTTATCAGAATTTACTCAATCTGTCCTGTGTTGCTGGATCACTTGGGCTTTTTCCAGGCCTTTGTTCCTCAGTGATGTGCTAAGTAGCCCCATGCATGTCATTTCTGTACATGTGCCAGTTTGTCTATGGACGACATTCCCAGAGTAAGACTGCTGAGTTAAACGGCACATGCATTTAAAAAGATATGATAGATATGGCTGGACTTCCCTACATAGGTATTGTAACATTTTGCATTTGTCCCAGTCTGTTTCTGCATCATCTTTTCAATAGATTGAAAAAAAAAAAAAAGTCAAACTTCGATTTTTGCCAGTCTGATGGGTGAGAGATGGCATCTTATTTTAGGTTTAATCTGCATCTCTTTTGAGTGAGGTTGAGGTCCTTTCCTATATTCACGGGCTGTGTATGTTTATTTCCTGTGGACTAGCTCTTGACATCTAGTTCCCTGATTCTTCCCCAAGAAAAATTCCATAAATATTTTCACAGGATTGCATTACATTTCTAGATTAATTTGGAAAGACCTAATTTTATGTTGCATCTTTTTATCCAAGAACTTGTTATGTTTTTCCATTTGTTCAACCCTTCATATATAAAACTTGGTTTTATTTCTAAAGTTTATTTCTAGTCATTTTTTTTCACTATTGCTTTCAATGAGATCTTGTTCACATCTGTGAACTAAGATTGTCTGTAGATACAAAAGCTATTGTTTTCAGTATTCTAATTGTGTTCCCAGTTATCTTACTGTATTATTCTTTATAATAGTTTTTCAGTATATTTTCCTGATAAATAATTATATCAATGCACGATGTTTCAGGACTTCATTTTTTTTTTATTTCTAGCTCTTTTTCTTATTCTGTTGAGTCATTACAGCATCCCAACACTCTCTGACAGTACAAAAGAGTCTGTGTACTATGTACTGTGTGTTGGTGGTTTGAGGGATGTCCTTGTTTGCTCTTGGCTTTGATGGAAATGTGTCTCAGTGTTTCTCCATGAAGCGTGATATTGACTTTTGAATTGAAATATGTATATTTTATCATGTGGAGAAAACATTTATATCTTTTTCTTGTATTAAGTTTAAGAAAATCATACATGAATGTCGAATTTTATCAAATGCTTTTTCGGCATCTTTGGTGACTCACTCAGAGTCCAGTCAGAAAAACAGACTACTCCAGGCATTTCAGACGGAAGAGATTGAATACGGGGATTGGGTTACATACGTGTTCAAAGGCTGACAAAACACAAAGGAAATGGGATACTAGGATAGTGCAGACACTGTCACTTCCAGGGCTGGGGAAAGATAAGAGATGGTGTTGCCACAGCTTTGGAGCTTGGTGCAGGGCTCCTGTGGGGCTGGTCTCCAGGCCTTCGAGAGAGGCACTGCAGAACTGCTGTATAGACTTTTGAGGGTGTGGGTGCAGCTCAGTGAGTGAACCCCTAGGGAGGGTCTGTGACCTGGTGGGTGCCAAGTCAACTGAGAGGGGTCCCATCTGGTCAGTGTTTGGAGAGCTAGCCGGTGAGGGAATGAACACAGGATAGCCTGAGGACGACCTAGGGCTAAGCCCTGCGGCTTGCGGGTGTCTTTGAGGGGGTGTGGCGAGGCTGGCACTAAGAGTGACAACGGAAGGTGGGGGCTGGAACCACCATCTGCTGCTGCTGGTGGCATACTGACAGGAAACTAGGAAGGAAGTCCCTTTTTCTCTCCTGTCATCTTCCATCCTCTCTCTAGGACTTCCTATTGGCAGAAGTTAACAGGGAGTCAGCCAACAAGGGGTCTGGAAAGCCTAGGTGAATTGGTGGAACCCTGGCCCCAGCATTGTAGAGAGAGTATAGCAGAGTAGGCTGGGAGAGGAAAGAACATGGGCAAATAACTGCACATCAGGAATCATGCTATTCCCTGAACATGTCACTTCTAGGTGTACAGAATGACTTTCAACACAATGCATTAGCTTAATATTGTATTATGAAAACTCAACCTTTTCCAAATTTCAGATCACACCACAAATTTGTTACTCTTGTCAATACTGAATTCCATTCTGTTGTGCTCAGAAGGTTAGTAAGAGCCTTCTTACTAAACTTCTTCTTTGATTTAAAGTGTGCATATTACTTTAGGCTTGCAGCTGTGTCTCTAGTGACTGAATTGAAGAAATGGCTCTGGAAAGTGCTGTGCATCTAATGGACAATGCTGCTGTGTCCTTTTCTTTTTTTCTTGTTTTTCTTTTTTTTTTTTTTTTTTTGAGACAGAGTCTGTCGCCCAGGCTGGAGTGCAGTGGCGCGATCTCGGCTCACTGCAACTTCCACCTCCCAGGTTCAAGTGATTCTCCTGCCTCAGCCTCCTGAGTAGCTGGGATTATAGGGGTGCACCACCACACCCCGCTGATTTTTTTGTATTTTTAGTAGAGACGGGGTTTCACTATGTTGGCAGGCTGGTTTCGAACTCCTGACCTCGAGTGGTCGGCCCGCCTCAGCCTCCCAAAGTGCTGGGATAACAGGCATAAGCCACACACCCACCCACTGTTGTGTCCTTTTCAAATCTTGGATGAGCAAGATTGCTGTCAGTCTCTGCATCAGCTAACTGGAAGAACAGTGTATTTCAAATCTTAGTCATATCTAACCTTCCTTTTTCTCCTAGATCTTACTATGCTTTCATCATCAAATAGTATGCCTAATAGGAGGTGAATTATTAGAGTGTTTTGGCATCTGTAGAACAGCAGAAACATCCCTCAAAGCTCAAAAACAGTTTTATCTGGTGGGTGTATTCTAGGGTGACCCTATTTTTTGCTTCTGCATGGAATAATTCTACTTTAAACCTGTTGTCCAGGCCAGGTGTGGTGGGCCTCACACCTGTAATCCCAGCACTTTGGGAGGCTGAGGCAGGTGGATCACTTAGGTTAGGAGTTTGAGACCAGCCTGGCTAACGTGGTGAAACCCCATCTCTACTAAAAATACACAAATTAGCCAGTCGTGGTGGCGTGAGCCTGTAATCCAAGCTACTCAGGAGGCTGAGGCAGTAGACTCGGTTGAACCTGGGAGGTGGAGGTTGCAGTGAGGCGAGATTGTGCTGTTGCACTCCAGCCATGGCAGTAAAAGTGAAACTCCATCTCAAAGACAAACAAAAAACCTAAAACAGCAAAAAAAAAAAAAAAAAAAAAAAAACAAAATTTTTCTGTGCATAATTAATAATAGCACCCTTTCTTTTAAAAAATGCCCTGGTTTGGGTGGATGCAGTGGCTCATGCCTGTTATCCCAGTACTTTGGGAGGCTGAAGCAGGAGGATCACTTGAGGCCAGGAGTTTGAGACCAGCCTGGCCAACACGGTGAAACCCCGTCACTACCAAAAATACAAAAATTAGCCGGGCATAGTGGCCCATGCCTGTAATCCCAGCTACTCAAGAGGCTGAGGCATGAGAATTACATTGTTTTGTTTTGTTTTGGTTTTTGAGACGGAGTCTTAGTCTATCACCCAGGCTGGAGTGCAATAGCATGATCTTAGTTCACTGCAACCTCTGCCTCCCGGGTTCAAGCATTTCTCCTGCCTCAGCCTCCTAAGTAGCTGAGATTACAGGCGTATACCACCACCCTTGGCTAATTTTTTTGTATTTTTAGTAGAGACCGGGTTTCACCATATTTGCCAGGCTGGTCTCGAACCTCTGACCTCAGGTGATTTGCCCGCCTCTGCCTCCCAAAGTGCTGGGATTATAAGCATGAGCCACCATGACTTGCTGAGAATCGCTCGAACCCAAGTGGCAGAGGTTGCAGTGAGCTGAGATTGTGCCACTGCACGCCAGCCTGAGCGACAGAGCAAGACTCTGTCTCAAAAAAAAAAAAAAAAAAAAAAAAAATTGCAAGTCTTGAGTGCAAGGGCGTAACAGGGAATGCCTGGTATGGACCAGTTGTTAAGGCTCCACACAGCAACAATGGCCAAGTGTTCTTTAGGTTGTGTGTGAGTAGGTTGTGAATTTCATTACAGTGTGATGAGGTTTGTTCTGTTCATGGTTTTTGCATAATTTCAAGGGATTTTCCTAAACTTGTGAGTGAGTTCAGAGATGTCTGTTATGAATGAGATTTTAAGAAGAATGATTTTTGAAAGGGTTCTCATATAGGCAAATTAGGTCAGCAACTTCACTTTCCATGCTTTTCACACTTTTGGGATATTTGTCACCTAGCCAATATGCTGGCTGTTTAGGTGAACAATAAGATGTCTCAATACGCTGGTGTTGTTACTGATACTCAAAAGATCGATCAAGTGTGAGGTTTCGTTAAGGGCAACTTCTTTTCTCCGGGAATGCCACTTAATACCACTCCAGGACTGGCTCCGAGAAGGCTGGGAGGAGCTTAATATTTCTTGCTTCCCGTAACTGTATGCTGTTTGGTGCAGGGTAACCCTGCAAACAGGATGGAAAGATCATTTGCAGTGAGAATGGCTGGAGGTTGCCCCTCAACTTTCTCTGTGTTCAAGAATGTTTGTTTACCATTTGTAAGTTGTGTTAGGTCCGAGGCATTTCCAAGAGCTCCTCGTGAGTCTGGATCTTAAGGAATCAATGAAGCCCAATCAGAAATATCTTAATGTCGGTGTATTTTTTGTTTGTTTGTTTTTGGTGACAATTAAAAAAATTTTATTATCTTTGAAAATTTGTGTGGGTACATAGTAGGTGTATATATTTATGAGGTGCATGAAATGTTTTGATACAGGCATGCAATGTGAAATAAGCACATTGTGGAGAATGGAGTATCCATCCCCTGAAGCATCTATCCTTTGAGTTACAAATAATCCACTTACATTCTTTAAGTTATTTTGAAATATATGAAGTTTTCCAAAAAAAGAATGCTTTCTGAAAGAGGTTCCCCATGGTGAGGGTACTTTGTAGTGGCAGAAGAATTAATGAGGGTAGATTTCAATTTCACACCCTTGCTACAGAGGTGATGGGAACTCTGTCTGCTTTGCAGGTGCTGAGGGCGGTGAGTCCTCTTTGTTCAATCTTGTCCCTTCTGGTGACACGTGAATGTACCATTACCAAAAATTTACCATAGAATCTATGATGGGTTATTTCCATTTGGTTAATAATTATAACTACTTTTGGATTTCTTGCTACCATCTTTCCACACTTACTTGGGGAAAATGCAAAAGGAATATTTCATCTTCACTGCAGTAGTGCCTGTGATTAATGCAGTCATAAACTGGTAATGAGAAAAACAAAGAGCTGCTTAGCTTTGATTCAATCCTTAAATCACTTGGGAAAAAACAACTGAAGGGGAAAAAAGAGGTTGTAGAAAGCACTGGAATTCTCTTTTCTGTTTTTTCAAGAGACAGGGTCTCACTATATTGCCCAGGCTGGATTTGAACTCCCAGGCTCAAGCGATCCTGCCTCTGCCTCCTAAGTGGTTGGGTGTACAGGCATATACACCACTGCTCCCGGCAACAATGGAATTGTTAAAGACAGAGGCCGGCCACCTGTCTGACTTGCTCGTAGTTAGCACCCACACTGCTTATGAAACTACTAGCGAGTTTCAGGCCTTTTCCTTGTGGTTCATGTGACCTTGTGTTCCCAGTATTTACCAAATATTTTAAATAGTTTCCCAAAAAATTTCCTCCTTCATTTCGCACAGTGTGCACATTCAGACCATAAAAGGACCTACTGGAATAAATGCCGAAATTTCACAAACCACAGTGTATCTTAATGATAGGTTTTTAGATATAGGTTTACGGGGGGCTTATAGTAGTTTCATGATAGGGGGAATTTTTCTCAATCTTTGATATTTTCCAGTTTGCCTCCTTGGGATTGCATTTTGCTAGAGAAGTCTTTTAACACTCCAATTTTCTTAACTTCAGTAGTTGTTAATTGAACAACTACTTTTGGCAATAACCTTTTTCCGTACCATAGAGGATATCAAATAAAAAAGGAGAATTGACCAGATGTAGTCCCTGCTTTGTAGAATTGTACATTGGGAGGGGAAGGGTGGAAAGGTGAAGAGAATCACAGGAGTATGGAGATAGGCAGATTGATTCCAGCTGGAGGGATTTGAGGACGGTTTGTGGAGGACGTGGCATATGAACTTGGCCCGGCATGATTGGTGGAAATAAGCAAAGGGATGAGGGGTTGGGAGGGCATTTTAAATAACGCAAATAGATTGAGCAAAGACTTGGAAGTAGAATAGCACTTGGCAAAATTTGTTGGGAGAAGGGGAACGACAGTCCCTCTGTGGACTGGAATTGTAGGCTCAGTGGGACAGGCGATATAGAAGGTCTTCATCCAACTGTGTGGTAAATATCCTCTGGCCATTTAGGCCCCATCTGTGACACACACAGCCAAAATTTAATATATGATTAGAATGCAAAAATCTGTCATTATGAGACAAAAACCAACAGTATATATGGTGGTGAAGAACACAGATTTGAAGGTAGATTGCCTGGGTTCAAATCTTTAATAGCTGTGTTATCTTGGGCAAGCTACTCGGTCTCTCTGATGCCTCAGTTTTCTCACCTATAACACAGGATAAGACTAGTCCCTATGATAGATTAATTGCAAGAATTAGATTAGATGATTAACATGAAAAGGGTTTAACAACAGTACCTGGCATATAGTAAGGGGTAGTATGTAATTGTTAGTAATCAGTAGTAGTGGTTGTTGTTTTAGTATTTGCATTTGGGCATAATGTGTAATTTATCTTTTCTTCCTCTGAGAAAGATTAGATTAGCCTTTCTGTAGCTTATGTATTCTATATAATTTTGCATTAGTGAAAGTATAGCATCTCAAGCTCATAAGTGCATGAAGACTCCTATGGTGGAATTTTCGTTGTGATAAAAATGTCTTTCTTTCAGAGAGAATTTGTGCTTTGCATTATCGCTGTCTAGTGTCACTGGCTACTCCTTGGGATGTGGCAGATTGTGAGGGTTAGTTGGTTGTGTAGCTTATTCACGTGTGTGTGCACGTGTACACCTGTGTGCGTATCACAGGTTCTCATTGAGTCCATTTTTAAATTAATGGGATATATTTAGAAGAGAGTGATATCTTTTCTATCAGGAGGGTGTTTTGGTTCCAGGCAACAGAAACTGACTTTGGCTAATTTAGGCTGAAGAAAATTAATTGGAAGGCTGCTAGGAGCGCCTAGAAGGGCCAGCGGCTGGGGGGCTGGGCACCAAGCTTGGGAAAAAGCAAGAAGCAAGGTAGCTTGGGTGACCAGGAAACACAGCATCCTGGTCACAGGCAAACAGCCTGGTCTGCGTGAAGCCCCTATTGCTGTCATTGTCACTGCAATGTGGGATATCCAGCTTCCAATCATTCCTACTCTCCTCATGTAACTGCTTGTTGTATAATAGCAAAAAATTGGAAGCAGTTTAAATGCCTAGCAATAGGGATCTTAATACATTATGGAACAGCCATCTAGCGGAATAATTGCAGCCCTTAAACATTTTATGTAAGAATATCTAATGACATGGAAACTGTTCATACATTCTATTAAGTGAAAGTGGCAGGTAACAAAACTGTATGGGCAGGATAATTACATTAAAAATCTGATGAAGTAGGTATTACTACTATTCCTATTTTACAGATGATGCATAGAGATTTTGACTCTTTTGCCCGAGATCACGTGGGCTAGTAAGTGGAAGAGGGGGTTTTAAACTGGGAATGAGGCTCCAGAACCAGGCACTTAGCTACTTCACTGTCCTTTCCCTGATAAACACAGAAAAGCTCTAGAGGAAAAAGTAGTAATAGAAGTTATAGCTGGGTAGTGAGATCATGGATACTTTTATTATTACTTATTTATTCTGATTCCTATGAGCATATGTTACCTCTATAGAGTGACCAAAATGATTCTTAAGTTATTGTAAAAATATAACATTTTAGAATACTTTTCTTCCAGTTGAAAAGTTGTGTGTCCAGGCAGGGCACAATGGCTTCTGCCCATAATCCCAGTGCGTTGGGAGGCCGAGGCAGGCGGATCACTTGAGGTCAGGAGTTCTAGACCAGCCTGGCCATCATTGTGAAATCCCATCTCTACTAAAAATACAAAAATTACCCAGGCATCGTGACGCACGCCTGTAATCCCTTGGGAGGCTGAGGCACGAGAATTGCTTGAACCCGGGAGGCAGAGGCTGAAGTGAGCCGAGATCACACCACTGCATTCTAGCCTGGGTGACAGAGCGAGACCTCATCTCAAAAAAAAAAAAAAAAAAAAACAAAAGTTATGGTCCAGAGATATCCATCACACATTTCTTTTCACATATGACAAGAAAATTTCAGTAATTGTCTCCATCAATATATGAATTTTCTCTTTGAAATTTTTTGTCCTACTGTGTGTGTTTATTGTAGACAGGACAAGCAATTTCCATCATTGAAACCAGAAAACATCTTTGGAATTTTAAACCAGTGTTGCTGTATTTTGGGGATTACATAAAAGCATTGATAAAATAGGTTGTGCTTTAAATGGAAGATTTAAATCTGTGAAGCTTTTTAAGATTGTGTTTGTCACGTCTTGGCACACATTTCTTGTTTGTAGAGTCTGGTTATGAAAAGACTCTGGTTTCCATATGTATATTTAAAATACTCTGAGTCATGGATTCAAGTGAGTAATTGACATGATATGTCCATCAGATTCCTGCTTTGTCATACCGTCACATAAGCGGAGTACATTTATTTTAGTAATTGTAATAGCAAACACATTTAATTAGCAAAACGGTATTCATTTTAAATACCTTTCCCCAGTCTCTTTTGTAACTTTCCAGAAATTGCTTTATTGGAATGAAAATGTGGACCGGGCGTGGTGGCTCACGCCTGTAATCCCAGCACTTTGGGAGGCTGAGGCCAGCAGATCACCAGGTCGGGAGATCGAGACCATCCTGGCTAACAGTGAAACCCCGTCTCTACTTAAAAAAACAAAAAAACAAAAACACACACACACACAAAATTAGCCGGGCGTGGTGTTGGGCACCTGTGGTCCCAGCTACTCCGGAGTTTTAGGCAGGAGAATGGCGTGAACCCGGGAGGCGGGGCTTGCAGTGAGCTAAGATCGCACCACTGCACTCCAGCCTGGGCGACAGAGCGAGACTCCGTCTCAAAAAAAAAAAAGGAAATGTGTGTTTGATTTCACAGGAGGCTTAGGAAAAGGGCCACATGTATATGAACACAGGCATATGTATACGGTGCTGGGAGTGGTGTGTACCTAGGTATTTAGGTACATGTCTCTCCATTTCTTCCCCCTTTTTGCTAAATCTCAGCTCAGAATCTGAAACCACATTGATTGTAAGATGTACAATTACATGTGCCACCAAAAAAGAAAAAAATGTGATTGTAGTCGGGTGTGGTGGCTCATACCTGTAATCCCAGTACTTTGGGAGGCTGAGGTGAGTGGATCACTTGACTCAGGAGTTTGATACCAGCCTGGGCAACATGGTGAGACCCTATTTCCCCTAAAGATACAAAAATAAGCCAGGCATGATGGCACGCACCTGTGGTCTCAGTTACTTGGGAGGCTGAGGTGGGAGGATCACTTGAGCCCAGGAGATGCGCTGCTGTACTCCAGCCTGGGCGACAGAGTGAGACCTTGTCTCAAAAACAAAAAACCAAAAAAACCAAAAAAATGCAGTTGTAAGATTTACAATTACATGCACCACCAAACGAGAAAAAATGCTATGAATTGATGCTTTCTAATTATCTAGAACCTTTATTTATAACATTGAAAGAGCCACTTATTTAAGGATAGATTTTTTTGCGTGCGTTATTCTTGTATATACATAATTTAAAAGTATAAGAAAAATAGATTAAAGAATTGTTAACATTTCTTCACAGTCAGTGTCCATCTCTTCTGAATCATCCGTTTGACACAGAATCAACAATATTTGTGTCTTTTCACATAATGAGTAATCAAAGTGTTGACAAGGCAGCTTTTCTGGAAGAGGGCTCTGTAGGGTTTTTTTTGAACAGCTATATTAAGATAGAATTCACGTACCGTGCAATTTGTCCCTCTAAAGTGTAGATATCAATGGTTTTGGGTATATTCAATTCATTTTGTAAATTTAGTAAAATATACATTATAAAATTTGCCATTTTAACCATGTTTAAGTAATGCAATTCACTAGCATTAATTACATTTAGAATGCTGTGCAACCATGGCCTCTGTCTATTTCCAAAACATTTTTTGTCACCCAAACAGAAACTCTGTAACCATTAAGTGATAACTCTCCATTTATAAGTATCACATCCACAAATTAGACCAGCCTTCTTTTCCATTGTTGAATTTCCTTGAGACCTTGTTCTCCCTGTCCTTTGTTTTTTTTAACCAGTGAATCAGACACACACACACACACACACACACACACACACACACACAGACACTGCCATATAGCATACATTTGTCATGATATTGATATAACTATTGAGTGGATAAGCTTTCTTTCAAAACTCTTGAGAGACAGATGTGTAGGATATTAATATGTAAAAAGAACAACAAAATACTGAAATAATTTTATAATGTTAGGGAGATTTTAGAATGTATAAAAATATAAAAATTCCATGTTACTATGTATAGGATCCTATTTTACCTATCTTTTATATATAGTGCAAATTTAAGTGGAATCAAAATGTGTAATTCTAGTGTGCCCATATAAAAGGGTAGCCAGCATCCAATGCCTTGTCTTTTAAAATTTCAATTGTGCATCATAATATCACATTAAAAGTCTTTGAAGGTGCCTAGACATGGAAATGCAAAATAAGAAAAATTAAATTATTCCCTATTTTTGTATGTATCTTTTTTTTTTTTTTTTTTTTTTTTGAGACACAAACTTGCTCTGTTGCCCAGGCTGGAGTACAATGGCACAATCTCGGCTCACTACAACCTCTACCTCCCAGTTCAAGTGATTCTCCTGCCTCAGCCTTCCCAGTAGCTTACAGGTGCACACCACCACACCTGGCTAATTTTTGTATTTTTAGTAGAGATGGGGTTTTACCACGGTGGCCAGGCTGGTTTCCAATTCCTGACCTCAGGTGATCCACCTGCCTCGGCCTCCCAAAGTGCTGGGATTACAGGTGTGAGCCATCGTGCCCGGCCATATGTATCATTTTTTTCCCTTTAGGGTAAAAGTAAAATGTCTAGACTTTTAGATGTGGAATTCCCACCTCCATTTACAAAAAGTGATTACACTTTGGGCAATAAATTAAATCTATTTATTGTGTTTCAGTTTGAAATTTAATTGTGCATGTCTCTGGTAGGGTATTTTTTTGCTATTTAAATCTCTGCTCCAAATATGAGCCAGGAAGACTGTAGCTCAGTTTTAAAATTAGTAGAAACTGCATGTTACATGAATGGAACATTCTTTTTTTTTTTTTTTTTTTTTTTTGAGACAAGGTCTTGTTCTATTGCCCAGGCTGGAGTGCAGTGATGCAATCATAGCTCACTGCAGCCTCGAACTCCTGGGCTCAAGGGATCCTCCCACCTCAGCCTCCTGAGTAGTTGGGACTACAGGCACACACTAGTACACCCAGCTAATTTCTGTATTTTTTTGTAGAGATGGGATTTTGCCATGTTGCCCAGGCCGGGGATGGGACATTCCTTGCACTATTCCCTACCCCCCATATTTCTTCAGAACTTAATAATAACTTTGTTCCTTATCAAGAACCAAGTTCATTGGTAGCCTCCCAGAAAATTGGACTCAGTTCTAAAATGAGGGGATGGCTGGAAAACTTATCCAATGCATTTAAAAATTGGTCACCTTTTCCTCCAGTTAAGAAAAGTCTTAAAATCACTTCATTATGTATAGTGTTCTTTTCTCCACCTTTCTTATCTCTGAAACATTCTTTCTTGGCTTTGGATTTAAAATTTGAGAAGAATTATTGTATCTCTCTTTGACTCTGAATATTCTTGTTGCTTCGTAAGACGTATGTGTCTAAATTTAATCTCTTTACATCATGAAATCTTCCTTCTTTAGTCTTCTGTTTTAAGTCTCAGTTTGATTATTGATAGAATGTTTCCATTATTAACTTACAAGCTATGACTATGAGTTGATAACTGTTGTTTTAACAAAGATACAAAATTTATTCAAATAAATCTGCTTCTTTAGTCTCCTGGGAAAGCTAGATATATATATTTCTGTGATGTTGGGCTGAGAATTCTGAACTGCATTTTTATTTTATTTTTATTTATTTTTCAAGATGGAGTTTCACTCTGTTGCCTAGGCTGGAGTGAAGTGGTGTGATCTTAGCTCACTGCAACCTCTGTCCCCAGGTTCAAGCGATTCTCCTGCCTCAGCCTCCCGAGTAGCTGGGATTTTAGGCACCAGCCACCATGCCCAGCTAATTTTTCTATTTTTAATAGAGATGGGGTTTCACCATGTTGCCCAGGCTGGCCTCTAACTCCTGACCTCAGGAAATCACCCTCCTCGGCCTCCCAAAGTACTAGGATTACAGGCGTGAGCCACCAGGCAGGGCCGGAATGGCTTTTTAAAATTGAAATTAAATGCTGGATGCGCTCTTACTTTTTTACTAGGTAGAGTACAACATCTTTCCCTTTGCTTAGTTTATATAGTTAAAAATATATGGCATTCTGGGGTCAGAGCATTTTGCTTTGCAATTTTTTTTTTTTTTTAACTTTTCCCACTAAAGGTTTTAAGATTACTGTAAATGTGATAAGATGAACAAACACAAAAAAACCTATGAGAACCAGGATTCTCCAGGAATTTGACTGTCTATCTGGAATGCTATGAAAGGCACTGGTGGCTGTCCTAGTTCCTTTAGAGTTGATGTATCAGAATACCTGAAACTGGATAGTTTATAAAGAAAAGAGGTTTATTTAGCACATGATTCTGGAGGTTGGAAAGTTCAGGACGGAGCATTTGCATCTGGGGAGGGCCTTAGACTGCTTTAACTCATGTTGGAAAACAGAAGTGGAAATGATGTGTGCAAAGAAAGCACATGGCAAGAGAGAGAAACCAAGGAGGCCAGACTCTTCTTAACAACCCACTCTTTTGGGAACTAATCCATTCTGTGAGAGTGAGAACTCACTCCTGTGGGAAGGCATTAATCTATTCATGAGAGATCCACCCCCACGACCCAGACACCTCCCAGTAGGCCCACTAGGCCCCACCTCCCACCGCTGCCACAATGGGGATCAAATTTCAACATGAGTTTTGGTGGGGACAAACCAAACCACAGCAGTGGTCTTGCCAGTGTGTACATGATAATGGCATTTCCCCCCTATCCTGGGAAAGGAATTACTGCACGGACCTTAGAAAGCAGATAAACCACTCTATAAGAAATGTAGGTATTTTCCTCTTAGAATCAGTTCAGTTCAGTGTTACTGTTGTCTTCTATGTGTTAGGCCCTGGGTTAGATACTGTGGAGTGAGAATAAAGCAATGTAAAACCTCCCTAGACTATTGAAACAGCCTCCAAAGAGGTCAACTTCCTGCCTCCTGCCTCTCTCCATTCCTTCTCATTTTCTACTCCAGTGCCAGAGTTTATAGCTTTCCAAAAAAAAAAAAAAAGTAGTAATGTTTGGCTCCTCATTGCCTCCAGGGCAAAGTCCAAATTCCTTAACATTGCATATAAGACCTTTTCTCATCGGGCTCTAGTCTCCTCTTGTTCCTGAACCAAACCTCCCATGGAAACACATTTCCCTGAATGCATTCTGCCTCTCAAACATGTCTTTACACATGTTCTTTCTGTAGAATGATCTACTCCCTAGTTACTCCTTCTTGTCTTCCCATCACAGTGTCTTCAAAACCCTATTCACATTATTTATTTCCTTTGCTGCTGCCAAAGATGAAAGGAGGGATCTCAGTCATTTCTATTCCAGGGCCTGGCACAAAGCGCTTATTAAATGTTGTTTTCAATGAATGATGCAGAGTACCTCCTTAAAGGATCTTATAATTTAATGAGGAGGGAAGATGATCAGAGGGCTGAAAGTCACTAACATGTGGCTGAATGGCAATTGTGTATTATTCAGCTAAATTCTGCAGTTTCCCTTGACCAGATGTAGAACAAATGTAAATATGTCCAGTTTTAGTTGCCCCATAACTTAGTGTTCGGTGACATTTCTCAGTGCACTGTGGTGTTATTTTGTATGTTGCCGTTCTTTGTCAATGAAGCTCCAAGCAGAGGGCTTGTGAATATGGAGCTGATGTTTGTTGCAATGGGGAAGAAATATGAGTCAATTAGTGATGAAAATGAGAAAATGCACTGTTTGACATCATAGGTTGATCTTGTCAAATTGAAAAAAGTTCGCTTTACATTGTGAGACCGTTCTGTCTTTTGTTATTATATACGTACCTCTCTCTCTTTTTGGTTAGTCATTTTTCTTTCCCTCCCAGCCAGTTAACATGTTCATAAACAGAGGTCCTTCTAACTCAGTCACCTTTTGTAATGTCCATAGGACAGTGCTCATTTTGGGGTTAATATCTTATAGTCTCCCCTGCTTCCATCTCAGTTTCTTTACCTTACCAGAAAATTAGGTAATTATCTGTTAGATTTAAAATTCGAGGATCAGATTTAACTCCTGAAATAAGGAGAAGGGTGTAGATGATTTTATTTATTCTTATAGCAAATTTGGCTTTATCGTATAATTACTTTATAATATTTTACTAATTGGGATTTTTTTCTTCGTTTTACGTGTTTTCAATAAAAGCAGTTCTTGATGTTGACAATGAAAATTTTGCTGGTGGCTAACTTGGGTTTTCTCTGTTGAAAAAGATCTTCATTTTTCTCTTGATTCTCAAAAGCTATTTTTGCTGGGTAGATAATTCTAGGTTAGCAGTTATTTTCTTGAAGATATTTCTCTGTCTTCAAATCTTCACTGTGACTTTTCAGAAGTTAATCACTAGTACTTGGAAAGTTATCTTTCCTATTTCTGTGGCTGCATTCAGTATTTTTCTCTTTGTATTTCACTTTCTGCAGTTTCACTGTGATGTAACCAGGTGTGTATTTCTTTTATCCTGTTTGGACTTTTTGAAGCCCAGCACTGTCTTTGATGCCATTCATTACTGTCTTTGTTTTGTGTTGCTATAACAGAATACCACAGGCTGGGTAACTTATAAATAAAAGAAGTTTATTTCTTACAGTTCTTGAGGCTGGATAGTTCAATATCAGGGTGCTAGCATCTGGCAAGGGCCTTCTTGCAGCGTCATTCCATGGTGAAAGATGGAAGGGCAAGAGAACATGTGTGTGTGAGAGAGAGCAAGAGATTGAACTCACAGCCTCAAGCCCTTTTTTAATGTCATCAATCCATTCATGCAAGTGGAGCCTTCATGACCTAAATATCTCCCGTTAGGTCCACCTCCCAGCACAGTTGCACTGAAGATGAAGTTTCCAACATTTACTCTTTGGGGTGCACATTCAGGCTTGTTGAATGTGTTGAAATCACTTGTTGAATCACTTGTTGAATCACTTGTTGAAAATTTGCAGCCGTGATCTCTTTCACTGTTGCTTTTGCCTCATTCCCTCTCTCTCCCCTCTTGTTGGTACTCCAGTGAAGCTCAAGTTAGAGTTTATGATTGCAATGGTTCATTTTGCTTTCCTTTTAAAATTTCGTAAGGTAGAAGCTTAGATGCTTGATTTGCGACTTTTTTCTTTTCTAATAAAAACATTTAATCTTATAAATTTCATTCTAAGTTTAGCTGAATCTCACAAACGTTTATTTTCATTTTCTTTCAGTTCAAAATATTTTCTAATTTCCTTTGAGACCTTCCCTGTCACCCATGGATTATTTAGAAGTGTGATGTTTAATATCCAAGTGTTTGAAGATTTTCCTGTTATTTTTTCATATTAATTTCTAGTGTAATTCCATTATGGTCAGGAACATACATCGTATGACTCCAGTCCCTTTCAATTTGCTAAGATTTCTTTTATAAATGTTCCATTTTATACTTGAAAAGAATATGTTTATAAATGTTCCATTTTGTACTTGAAAAGAATGTGTATACTGTTATGGTTGAATGGAGTATTCTATAAATGACAATTTGATCCCATTAGTTAATAGTGTTCAGTTCTTCTATATATATCCTTGCTGATCTGTCTACTAGCTCTGTCAATTGCTGATTAGAGTTTTTATGTCTCCAGCTGTAATTTTAGATTTGCCTGTCTCTTTCAATTCTGTCAGTTTTTGCTTTATGTATTTTGATGCTCTATTGTTAGGTACAAACATGTATAGGATTGTTGTATCTTCTTGGTGCATTGACCCTTTTATTAGTATGTAGTGTCCCTTCTTTATCTGCCACAGTTTTCTTTCTCTGAAGTTGAATATTAATATAGCCATTCAGGCTTTCTTATGATTAGTGTTTGCATGGCATATCTTTTCCCCCCATGTGAGTTGCAATTTCCCTGGTTCTTTATATGCTGAGTAATTTTGGATTTTATCCTTGACATTTTGGTTATTATGTTCTGAGACTCTGTGTCTTGTGTAAATAGTATGGAGAATATTGACGCATTTGTTTAGCAGTCATTGACCTAGTTGAGCTCAGGGCATGTGTTCTGTTCTAACTAGCCTTTTGCAGGTTGTGGTTTCAATGCCACTTCTGTTTTCAAAACCTTTGTAGTGCTATTTGTTACCTATCTGTATTTTACCATGTGGCCACCTGGAGCCTGGTTGGTGGTTTATCCCATGATTTAGGCGTCCTGGTCATTTGTAGGTGAAAGCTATTCATAGTAGTCCAGAACCAAGGTTTGAGATTTTCTTGGTCACTCAGCTGATGTAAAGCTGGGCTGCTGTCTGAACTTGTACCCTCAGGGTGCTGCCCCTTTGAAGGTTAGCCTACACTGACAGGTAATGCCCCAGGACCCCATTCTTGGAAGTTAAAGAATTTCAGCCCTCATCCTCCAAACCCTAAAAGGACTCCTTTCAGCAAATGACCCTATGGCCAAAGCAGCTGGACATCTGGGCTTTCTCCAGGCTCAGGCACTGATCCTCAGGCTTCTAGCCTTCAGAACTGTGAGACGATACATTTCTGTTGTTTAAGCCACTGAGCAGATGGTACTTTGTTATGGCAGCCCTAGCAAACTCATGCTAAGTGCACAATTCTCATCTCCCCCAGGCTCCCGTGGCTAAGTTGAGATCTTTAAGAAAACATATTCTTTTAGGTCCTTAAATTTAACTTCGAGTACCTAGTCCATTGCCTGTACATAGGAAGTAGGCACTTGATAAATACTCACTGGTGTTTCTGCTATGACGGAAAATTTATGTCCCTGAAAAACCATACATTCTGCACGACAATACACTAAAAATAATAAGTATCTTGTGGGAAAAGTAAGATTACAGCTGATCTCTCAAAATCATTGCAACTTGGTAACTACTAGCAAAAACCATAATTGCTACCTAAAGAGATTATCTGGACCACCCAAGCAGGCATCTCAGTGTGGCTACATGTTGCTAAAATGGATACTAAAATATACAAAAAAACAGGCCTGGGTGTGGTGGCTCAAGCCTGTAATCCCAGCACTGTAGGAGGCCCAGGGGGGGTGGATCACCTGAGGTCAGGAGTTCAAGACCAGCCTGGCCAACATGGTGAAACCCCATCTCTACTAAAAATACAAAAATTAGCCAGACATGGTGGCACATGCCTGTAATCCCAGCCACTTGGGAGGCTGAGGCAGGAGAATCGCTTGAACCTGGGAGGCAGAGGTTGCAGTGAGCTGAGATCGCACTGTTGCACTCCAGCCTGGGTGACAGAGCAAGACTCTGTCTCAAAAATAAGATAAAATAAAATAAAATAAAATAAAATAAAATAAAATACAGCAGCATGGAAACCTGACAATGCTTGAATTGGTACATGGGCGGTGGGTGTTGAGACAATGCACATAGAAGTGGAACTCTGAGCCCTGGGCCTCCTGTGATAGTGGCCATTGATGGAGCCAGTACAGGTAGCCAAACTGAGGGAGCCTCTGCCTGGAGGTGGGTGCACTGTCTGGGGAGTGGGACCCAGCTGTAGGCTCTTTGACAGTGTGGCATAAAATAATTTTTTGCCTGAAACTTTTAGTCATGAAACTGCAAAACTGCTTGGGACTTGGGTGCCATTTCTAAAGGGCTCTGACAATTTGGCAATGATTTAATGTCATTATATGGTGGTTGCTTTGTTCTTAAAATACAGCTTCTTGCTGAGGCCAAGTTAGGTGACGGGTTTTTTTTTTCCTCTTCTTGCCTAAGATTTTCATTTCACTCCCTCCACTTTTTTGCTTAGGAAACTCTCAAATGAATCGGTGTGACTTCCATGCTATAAGATGTCACTGCCACTTACCAATCAAACATGAGCTCATCTGTGTTACAGAAGCAGAACAGAACAGATGGTATTTGAATTAAATTGAATTATCTTTTGTACTCCTTATATTCATTTGTTAGTCTCCTGTGCTTATGATAAATTCAAGTGACATCAGATGTATTGAGTTAGCCAGAGCTGCATATTTAAAATTACCTGTGGAGTTATTTAAAAATTAAGTTGATATATATTGCCCAAAACTTGTTCAAAATTTGAATTGAATTAATTCATTGAAACATTCAAAAATTGAGCGTTTTCAATTAATAGAGACATTCTCTTTGTGATATAGAAAGCTATTTGTTGTTCTTATTGATTTTCTTTCTTACAAAAGAGGTTATTTATAAATTTTTAGTGTGATCCTAATTGTATTTCTAATATTTTTGGTTTGGTTCCCTAAAATAGTTAAGGTCACTTTTAGGTAACAATTAGCAGACTTTAATTTTGACCATATATAGATACATACACATCACACACACACACACACACACACACACACACACACACAAAAATACAGTTTCAAATAATTTCTTTTAATTGATTTCAGTCTTGTTAATCTTGTGCATAAATTTCAACTGAGCTATTAATGACACCTACAGTTGACTTCCATTATTTGTTATTTTTGAAAATTCAAATTAATATATTACAATATAGAAAGTCTCTACCAAATCTTGAACATTTAGATTGTAAAGCTTTTTGTTTTAGCAAATTTACTTATGATCAATTTATAATTGAAGAATTGGCTCCTAATCTCAATTCAACCTGGGGTATTTAGTTTTTTAAAATTGAAATTATATATATATAGATAAAAGTACATATATAGAGTGTCATACTTTGTCATAGGTTAAGTTTTCTAAATACGGAAAGTGTCTTAAAGAGAAACTCTTTATACGAAGAGGAAAGGAGTCATAAACTATTCTTAGTTTGGCATAAAATGATTTTTTTTTTTTTTGGCATGGAAATTATAGGCGTAAAACTGCAAAAGCTGCCTAGGACTTGGGTGCCATTTCTATAGGACTCTGGCAATTCGGCAATAATGTAATGTCATTATAGAGTGGTTGCTTTGTTGCATTTTATTGACTTTTTAGTGATAAATTCCAGGAGAATCTTTATTTACCAGGATTAAACTCAATGTAGTGTTAATCCTTTCCATTTTCTCACCTCCTTTCTGTAGCCAGAGCTGAAAGCAGGGTAGGAGAGTGGCTTTGAAAAGGAAGGAAAATGAATTTGACAATGATCAAAAATGCCAGGCTGAAGGCAGCTTTTAATTTGATTAACCAGTTTGTAATTCATTTTTGGGAAACATTTCCAGAATATGACAATTTCAGAGAACACGAAACCTTCTTATAATTCTGGAAGTGGGAAGGAGAGAGGAACAGTATGTGTTTTTGTGTGTGACTTGCATTCTCTCCTCCGTTTTTGGAGCAGCATGAGATTATTGCGATGCTACATTTCTTCCCTCTGCGCCCTCCTACCCCATCAACGTGTCTCATGGGTGGTGTGATATAGGCTATGGGAGTGAAAACCACTGGTGTTAGTCTGTGCATAGTTCCCGGGGTGTGGCGAGTACCAGCTCTGACAGCGGAAGAGAACTGTACGTTGATTCCCATTATTCTCAGTAGGTATGTTCTATAAAATTGCTGCGAACACCAAATTAGTGAATCCTGAACCATCGTTCCCAGAGGAATAGGGGGTTAGGGTCCTGTGAGCCTCAAGTCGCAACATTGTCTTTGACTGATTAATATGTAACCTTGTTTTATATGTGCTTCTGTTTAAAGATACCTTACTCACTATATATTGTGGATTCGTTAACACTGAACTCACGGCGAACGGCACTGCCACTCGTGCCTGAACAAAATTTCCCTAATCCAAGCATTTTCTCTGCAGGCACACTGGATAACACTTCACCACTCCGTTTGGGGACCATTCTAAACAGCAAAATCACCAACACAAAGCACAGACATGTGAAAAACATGGCACTAAATAGACCATGAAAAGACCATTTGTTGACAGTACGAGGCTGAAACAAGAAGGCACATCGTTGCCTGGTTTGACCTCAACTGGGAATATGCACATTCGATGACTCAATTTTTTATTGTTGTTGCTCTGCAAACATCTGTGAATGACCAGGGAAGTGCCATGAGTATTGATTTTTGGGGTTACAAATACATTTTAGCAAGTAGGTGAATTCACAAATACAGAATCCACAAATAATGAAAATCATCCATACTTGAAAGACTAGAATTGGAGTCTCTCTGTCTGAGTTTCCATATTTATAAAATGGGTATAAATATGACACACACTAAAAGTTTGTGAATATCAATATGGAAAGGTTAAGTGAGTAAAGTTTTCATCGCATTGCCAGACATTTGAGTCCTCAATAGGTGATAGTGGTGTTAGTAGTAATTATTAACACAAGTTAAAAATAATAGCAGCCATCTTTATTTGGTACCTATACCATTGCTCGCAATAACCCTGAAAAGTAGGAAGTATTATCTGTATGACACAGATGAGAACCTTAAGGGCCAGAGAGGTTGAGTAATTTGCCCCATCACCCATCTGGGAAGTAGCCAAACTGGACTTTGAACCCAGTACTTGATGACTTCAAAATCCACATCTTTTGATCTGGTGCAGTGAATAAAGATTATGTCTGGCTTCAGGTCCCAGATGATGAAGTTGGGATTGATATTAGGCTGGTGCAAAAGTAATTGCACCTAATACATCCAGGTGAGGGCAGAAAGTAGTTAGGGCAAGAGGAAAGCCATGTGGGGAAGGTTAGACTTGCAGCCCAGAGCTGGAGACATTAGGGCAGAGTGATCCAACTGACTAGTCTTGGGATGAAAAGACATTAAAAAAAAAAAAAGATTATAAGACTAGGAAAGAAGCCAGAGGGGGCTAGAACAAGAATAAAGGCTTTAGCTAGGAACTATCTGGAAAGAGGATCTGGGCAAGGAACATTTTGTATTTAAGGGAGGTGGTGAGTTTGAGGCTCCTTGGTTTCAGATACTTCTGTCCACCATCTTTCTAGCTGTCCAAATCTTCCCTTTTCCCCTCCTAATTGTTGTGTAGAGATTATTCTGAGTCAAGGCAGAGCAGTCTTGTGAATGCCCAAACCCTGAGAGACACATGGAAGTTTCCTATCATTTTTCTACTTGTTATTATTCTGCAAATATTTGTTGGTAGACTACAACATAGCAATTTCAGAGGAATGCTTCATGGTGTTCTTGTGGAATGATTATTTCTTACATCTGGTTCAAGTTTGATGGGTGTGCATTGCATGAATCTTACCAAATTGTGTGTGTGTGTTTTAAATCCGCATAAATTAATAAGTAGTCAAAAGTAAGGATAGTGTTTGTGGGAATATATTTTTCTTACTTTTGTGGGTCCCCAAGAAGTTAGTCCACTGATTTTATGTATATATGCACTCACTACTACTGTACATCTGGAGTAGAGACTGCCAAGCTTCTGAAATGCTCAGATAGTAAATATTTTATGCTTTGCGGGCTATGTGGCCTCTATTACAACTACTCAACTCTGCTGTTGTTGTAGCCATGGATACTGAGTAAACTGATTAGCATGGCTGTGTTCCAATAAAACTTTATTTACAAACACAGGCAGTAGCTTGCCAACCCCCTAACTAGAGCATAGCTGTCATTTTGAGACCTGCATAACTTCTTTGTAGGATTACACCCTTGCAAGAATTCTGCCCGAAGTATTTCCGAGTTTGCATTATAACCTTGTGGGCAGGGCAGTGAAAGTAATGTTATATAGGAAAGTTACCATCTCCTAGGAATTTTGTTTTAAGAAAAATATTCTAATACTAAAGTATGACATTTGTTGAACATTTTTTATTGGCAGTAGGAAAGGAAAATTGAAATTACATACAGGAACTCCAAAAGCTTGCTCGTGCTCATTTTTCTTCTATTACAGATTGAACATTTAATGATAAATGTGGGAGGGGGATTTAATATTTCAGAACAGAAGGCAGAGATTAATTTTATTTTGCCCCCTAAAATGTGATACATTTTCTCTCTCTTCTTGCCCCCCACTGCCCTGCCCTTTCCCACTCCTCCTCTCTGTCCCTCTGTTGGGATAGGGAAGTTGACTGTAAGGGGATATGGGTCTATGTGGGAGGGAGAGACAAGAGGGTCCCAGCAAGATGCCACCTCCGACCCTACTATCACTGTAAGCAGTAAGGAAAGGAAGGGGTAGGTTTATAGCTCTCAGCCCATGATCAGCTAGTTCCACCTCCATGATTGTTTGATCATGGTCAATTTGTAGAGGATCCGTTTCTAAAGAGCTTTATTTAAAACAGCCCCTTCTCTAAACACCTTGCAGTTTTGCACCCAGCGCCTCGGATCACCTGCTGGAGGCCACAGAGGACAAACACTAGTTCAGTGTTCGTGGGGCGCCTTTGCTGAACAGTAGT
The DNA here is from genome assembly GCF_008728515.1 of Papio anubis. NCBI lineage: Eukaryota > Metazoa > Chordata > Mammalia > Primates > Cercopithecidae > Papio > Papio anubis. The sequence goes on from NC_044979.1 coordinate 140,943,215, forward strand.
GCGCGTGGGAAGCATCAGCAGTTATCCACCTGTTTCTCACCATCCCTTTCCTAACTGACTTTTACTCATTCATGGCCATGGAGATATGTTTGCTAGTCTTTGTCAATTCATCCGCTTTTTTCCAGGAAGTCCTTTTCTTTTAAATGCTATCATATGAAGGCTGCCCTTGCTTTAAGCATTTTTTATTATTGTTATTAAAATGAAGAATGAGCACCTTTCTTCTCTCCTACCCCACACTCCTTGGAGGTTTAAGTGAACAGAAAATGGTAGTACGAGAAAAGATTCAGTTAGGTGGGTTTGCAGAAAAGTTAATCCAAGAGAAGTGACAGATTGAAAACGTAGGCTTCTGACTATGCTAGTGCAAACTGAGTTAAGTAGATCAATTAGAGTTCACTTTCCAATATGATTTTGATGAATAGTGTAACATTTTGCAAGGCTTTTTGAAGACAAAACCACTAACTCATTGTATTTTTTGTTTTGTTTTGTTTTAAGAGACAGGGTCTTGCTCTGTTGCCCAGGCTGGAGGGCAGTGATATGATCATGGCTCACTGCAGCCTGGAACTCCTGGGCTCAAGCGATTCTCCCACCTCAGCCTCCTGAGTAGCTGGCATTACAGGCACACACCACCACACCCAGCTAATTTTTGTTTTTTGTTTTTTTGTAGAGATGGGGTTTCACCATGTTTCCCAGGCTGATCTCGAACTCCTGGGCCCAAGTGCTCCTCCTGCCTCGGCCTCCCAAAGTGCTGGGATTACAGGTGTGAGCCACTGTGCCTAGCCTTAACCAACTGTATTTTAAAGATTCAATTTGTATTTGTGTTTAGATCCACGCTAAGGCATGCAAGCAATTGACACACGGACCCTGGGATATGTGGTGTACTGTCTGATTAATTGATAGATTGATTTCTTTCTTTCTTTTTTTTTTTTTTTTGATGGAGTCTCACTCGGTTGCCAGGCTGGAGTGCAGTGGCACAATCTAGGCTTACTGCAACCTCCGCCTCCCAGGTTCAAGTGATTCTCCTGCCTCAGCCTCCTGAGTAGCTGGGATTACAGGGGCACGCCACCACAACTGGCTAATTTTTGTATTTTTGGTAGAGATGGGGTTTCACCATGTTGGCCAGGATGGTCTCGATCTCTTGACCTTGTGATCTGCCCGCCTTAGCCTCCCATAGTGCTAGGATTATAGGCATGAGCCACTGCGCCCGGCCTTTTTTTTTTTTTTACTTTTAGTAGAGATGGGGTTTCACCACGTTGGCCAGGCTGATCTCAAACTCCTGACCTCAGGTGATCCGACCACCTCAGCCTCCCAAAGTGCTGGGATTACAGGCGTGAGCCTGATTTACAGGCACTGATTTCTGACAATACATCCTTACTATATATCCAAAACTTACCCGCCCTTTGAAACCCAGCCTGTCTCACCTCTACAAAAACAAACAAACCGCCTTCTTAACCATTCCTACAATACTATTCTATTTTTCTGAATTCTTATAATCTGCCTGAACAGCCCATTTTGAAATTTGATTCTCTGTGTTACTGTTTATTGTCTTAGATTTACCCCCGCATGGATCCTACTTTTAGTGAGTTTGAAATCTGTTTGGAGAGCTATATAAGTACCAATGAAAAAAAAGGAGTAGGTAACTTTACAGGACAGTAAAGGACAGATTGAAGAAGGGGGACGGGGGACTTGAACTCGGCCTGGAAGCACAGGGGTAAAGGAGGTGGAGCGTGTTGGTTGCCAGGGGACCCTGAGCAAAGGAGCACTTAAAAAATGCATGAGGGGAAAGGGGGAAGCCCTGAGGTCAGTAGTTCGATCCAAGGGGAGTTTCTACTCTTTTTAATTTTTTTTTTTTTTGACAGAGTCTTGCTCTGTTACCCAGGCTGGAGTGCAATGGCGCAATCTCAGCTCACTGCAACCTCCACCTACCAGGCTCAAGCGATTCTCCCGCCTCAGCCTCCTGAGTAGCTGGGATTACAGGCGCCTGCCACCATGCTTGGCTAATTTTTTGTATTTTTAGTTGAGATGGGGTTTTGCTATGTTGGCCAGCCTGGTCTTGAACTCCTGACCTCAGGTGATCCACCTGCCTCGGCCTCTCAAAGCGCTGGGATTACAGGTGTGAGCCACTGCACCCAGCCAAACACTTTTTTTTTTTTAAAGAAATTATCATTTAGCAAATGATGCTAAGCTCAGAGGTTTATGTGTAGGAGAGTTAAACAATGAAAATGTTTTATTCATTTATCCAACAAATAATTATTTCATGATTAAGATGAATTAGAGAAAAGAGATGCCAGAGCCTATTGTAATCATCTAGACATGAGATAAGAGTTGCCGGGACTTGAGCAGTGGCAGCGGGGCTGGAAAGAATGGACCTAAAAGACAGCACAAAAGATGAATTGATAGTGCCGGAGGAGTCATTTAATGTGCGCAGCGAAAGCGATCAGCCTTGCACTATCGTCACTTTTCTTGCTGGTGCATTTTTGTCTGTCTAGCTAAACTCTAAACTCTTATGCCCGGACACTACCTTTTATACTCCTTTTACAAAAGGTGCCATTGTCGTTTTATTCTTGTTTAAATAATTTATTTAAAATGTATTATTCTGCACAGCATGGCATTTTAAATACCAACTTAGCGTCCTCTAATAAGATAATGCTAAGACTTACAAGAAACAAAGGCCACTTCTGTAAGTCTTCAAATCACTCTTGTGTTTAATTTTTTTTTTTTAAAGATAGGGTCTTGCTCTGTTGCCTAGGTTGGAGAGCAGTGGTGCACTCATAGCTTATTGAAGCTTTGACCTCCTGGGCTCAAGCAATCCTCCCACCTCAGCCTTCCAAGTAGCTGGGACCATAGGCATATGGCACCATGCCTGGCTAATTTTGTTAAAATTAAAAAAAAAATTTTTTTTTTAGAGATGGGGTCTTGCTATGTTGCCCAGGCTGGTCTCAAACTCCTGAGCCCAAGTGATTCTTCCACCTTGACCTCCCAAAGTGTTGGGATTATAGGCATGAGCCACTGCACCCAGTACATTTAATTTTTTGAGATGAAATTGTAATACCATAAACTTAACCCCTTAGAGTACATAATGTAGTATTTTCAGTATATTCACAGAATTGTACACCATCACCCTCTAATTTCAGAATAGTTTCATCACCCAAAAAAGAAACCCCACATATTTCAGCAGTCACTCCCTATTCTCCTTATTCTCAGTACCTATCAACCACTAATCTACTTCCTTTATAGATAGATTTGCCTATTCTGGACATTTCCAGTAAATGGAATTGTGCATATGTGGTCCTTTGTATGTGATTTAGCACACTGTGTTCCAGGTGCACTTACGTTGGAGTATGTGTCAATACTTCATTGCTTTTCATGGCTGAATAATATTCCATGGTGCGGATTTGCCGCAGTTTGTTTATCCATTCGTCAGATGATGGACATTTGGGTTGTTTCTGCATTTTTGCTATGTGAATAACGCTGCTATGAGCATTCACGTATAACATTTTGTGTGGCCATAGGTTGTCAATTTTCTTTGGTATTTTACATATAGGGGTAGAATTGCTGAATTGTATGGTAACTCCGTGTTCAACATTTTGAACAACTGCCAACCTGTTTTCCAAAGTGGTGGCACCATTTTACATGGTCACCATCAATGTAGGAGTGTTCAGTTTCTCCATATCCTTGCCCCTCTGTATTTATCTCTTTTTTATTATTATTATTGTAATTATCTTAGGTGGGAAGTGGTATTTCTTTCTTTTCTTTTCTTTCTTTGTTTCTTTTCTTTTTTTTTTTGAGACAGAGTCTCACTGTTGCCCAGACTGGAGTGCATTGGTGTGATCTTGGCTCAATGCAACCTCCGTCTCCCAGGTTCAAGTGATTCTCCCACCTCAGCCTCCCAAAGAGCTGGGATTACAGGTGTGAACCACTGTGCCCAGCCACCAGGAAACTTTCAATCATGGTGGAAGGTGAGGTGCAGAGCAGGAGGAAGAGAGAGAACGAGGGGGGATGCTTGTTGCTACACACTTTTAAACAAGCAGATCTTGTGAGGACTCACTATATAGTACCAAGGGGGGTAGTGTTAAACCACTCATGAGAAGCCTACCCCCATGACTGAATCACCTCTCACCAGGCCTGCTTCCAACACTGGGGATTACAATTCGATGTGAGATTTGGGTGGGGACCCTGATCCAAACCACATCAGTAAGGGTAGCTGTGCATTTGGTCGGGGAGGGAGTATGTAGGACTTCTGTGTACCTTTTGCTCAATTCTGTTGTACTAAAGCTGCTCTGAAAAATAAAGTCAGCTGGGTGCAGTGGCTCACACCTGTAATCCCAGCACTTTGGGAGGCCGAGGCGGGTGGATCATGAGGTCAAAAGATCGAGACCATCCTCGCCATATATTCACGGGCTATTGATGTTTATTTTCTGTGAGCTAGTTCTCGTTATCTAGTTCCCTGATTCTTCCCCAAGAAAAATTCCATAAATATTTTAACGGGATTGCATTACATTTCTAGATTAATTTGGAAAGAACTGATGTTTATGTTGCATCTTTTTATCCAAGAACTTGTTATGTTTTTCCATTTGTTCAACCCTCGGGCGGATCATGAAGTCAAGAGTCGGAGGTTACAGTGAGCTAAGATCCTGTCTCTGCACTCCAGCCTGGTGACAGAGCGAGACTCCATCTCAAAAATAAATAAATATCAATAAATAAATAAATAAAAAGTCTACTTAAAGAAATAATTCAAGGTAATATAGATTTATGTGTCAAAGGCAGGAAGTACTTAAGCAGTGTAGAGAAAGGACAATCATTGTTGGCCTTAGAGATTCGAGAGGAGATAGGATTTGAGTAGTAACCTGAAGAATGATTAGGATTTCAGTCACTCGACAGTGGTTCAACGTGTGCAGCCTTGGACAAGTAATCTGTTAGACTGATAGTTTCTTCACACAGTTTGTGGAGGAAATACAGGAGATAATGTAGGGGAAGGGCTTAACACAGAGTCAAGCATACAGTAGCAAGTGGTGCTCGTCAGCAAATATTGATCAAGTGCCCACTATGTGCTGTGCACTCTGTTGAGCCCACATTCTAACTGAAATATTGGCTAGATGTTATCGAAAGGAGGGCAACCAACATGCAACACAAAGAAAGACCCTGAGGTAAACGTTTCCCTGTCCTGGTCTGTGAACCATTAAACAAACCATGTTGGAATGATAAGGTTGCTAAAGCAGATCAAGAGAAACTGCATTTTGGGGGGATTTGAACTCCAAAGAATGCAGTTTGTAGGCAGTGGAGATCTTTGAAAAATCAAGATGGATTTTAATAATGTGTTAAGAATAATTTGGATTTGAATCAACGCAGGAAGCAGAGATTTTAGTTAGAGACTATTTCAGTAATTTTGAAATCATTGCCCAAGATTGTAGTTGGTTTGTTTATAATGGGTAGGTTATTTATTTGTGAATCCCAAATGTACTCTATCAACATTCCATTGAATAATTTACAAAACCAAACAGCAGGGGTTTATGTTTTCTCTTCTCTTAGTTTAGTATTATGGCAGTCATATCATACTTTATTTTAGACTAATTTAACAGGAGTCAATGTTTCCAAGTAAATCATTAGTATCTAAACAGTGTCTTTTTGACATTGGCCTGAGGATGTGGAACTTTTTTCCTACTGAGGTAAATGAAACAGTACAAAATGCTAAGAGTTTGTAATATCGAGTTAACAAGGTTCTCTCATTTGGTAACATTTTTATTGAGATAACTCATATACTATAAAAGTCACCATTTTAAATGTACCATTCTGTGGTTTTTAGTGTAGTCAGAGTTGTGCAACCATCACCACAATCAATTATAGAACATTTTCTTCACTCTCAAAAGAAACCATGCATCCCTTAGCTATTATGCCCAGGTCCCCTTATTTCCTGTCTCCACCCCACCATCCTATGCAAACCCTAATCTATTGAAAATCAAAAAATTTAAAAAATCTATTTTAAAATAGTATAAAAAAGCATTCATAGGAGTAAATTCAGCAAAAGAAGTATAAGATTTGCACACTAAAAACTCTAAAATGTCGTGGAAGGAAATTAAAGAGGACCTGACTAAATGGAAAGACAGCCCATGTTCATGGATTGAAAGACTTGCCCTTGTCAAGACAGGAGTCCTTCCTAACCAGATGTGCAGATGCAGCACCGTAACTGTTAACATGCCGGGAGGTGTTTTTTTGTTATTTGGCAGAATTTGGCAAGCTGATTAAAATTTATACGGAAATGCAAGAGATCTAGAGTAGCCAAAAGAGTCCTGAAAAAAACAAGAACAAAGTTGGAGAGTAGCACTTCTCAATTTCAAAACTTACTACGAAGCTAAAGTAATTAAGACAGAATGGTACTGACAATAGGGTAGATATAGAGATCAATAGAATAGACTTCAGAATCCAGAAATAAGTCCTCATATTTATGGTCAGTTGATTTTCAACTGTGATGACAGGATAATTTGACAGGGAAAATAATAGTCTTTTCAACAAATGGTCCTGGAACAAGTGGATATACATATAAAAGAACGAAATTGGGCTCCTACCTCAAGAACTCTTAGGAGAAAACAGAAATAAATCTTCAATACTTTGGTCTAGACATGGAATCTTAGACATGATAAACCACAGGCAACAAAAGAAAAATAGATTAATTGGATTTCATCAAAATTAAAAGCTTCTGTGCTTCAAAGGACTCTTGAAGAAAAAGAAAACTTACAGAATGGGAGAAAATATTTGCAAATTATGTTTGAAAAGGATCTTGTCTCTAGAATATATAAAGAACGCTTACAACTCCACAACGAAAAAACAAATAACTCAGTTTAATACGTGGGTAAAGGATCTGAATAGACATTTCTCCAAAGAAGGCATACCAACGTGGCCTTTGATGCTCAGTATCAAAGTCATCAGAGACATGCCAATCAAAACTACAGTGAGTTACCCCTTAGACTCACTAGATGGCTAAAATTAAAAAATGAGATCAAGCCAGGTGTGGAGGCTCATGCCTGTAATCCCAGCACTTTGGGAGGCCAAGGCGGGCGGATCACCTGAGGTCAGGAGTATGAGACCAGCCTGGCTAACATGGCAAAACCCCATCTCTACTAAAAATACAAAAATTAGCGGGGCCTGGTGGCGGGCGCCTGTAATCCCAGCTACTCGGGAGGCTGAGGGAGGAGAATAGCTTGAACCCGGGAGGCAGAGATTGCAGTGAGCCTAGATTGCACCACTGCACTGCAGCCTGGGCGACAGAGCAAGACTGTCTCCAAAAAGAACAAAAACAAAAGTGAGATTATAATAAGTGGTGGCTAGAATGTGGAGTAATTGGAACTTTTATGTATTGCTGTTGGGAATGTAAAATTGTGCAGCCACTTTGGAAAACACTTTGACAGTTCCCCAAAATTTGGACACAGAGTTCCTATGTGATGCAGCAGTTCTACCTCCAGGCAGAATCCGCGAGATAATTAAATATATGTCTACACAAACTCGTTACATGAATGTTCATTAGTGACATCCCCGCTTTGACCTCCCAGGGAGCTGAAACTAACAGATGTACGTCACCATGCCCGGCTCACTTCAAACAGTATTTTTGGTAGAGATGGAATCTTGCTGTGTTGCCTGGGCTGGTCTCAAACTCTTGGCTTCAAGTGATCTTCTTGCCTCGGTCTCCCAAAGTGTTGGGATTATAGATGTGAACCACTGTACCTGGCCCAAGATTTATTTTAATTAAGAAGCAATATATAAATGCATTCTCTTTGTGGAAAGAAAAAAATGTTAGGCTGAAGGCCTCCTCGTCCACCTCTTCCAAGCCTGGTATCCTCCGTGCGCCATCTCTTTCCACTCCCCGACCCCTGCCCCAGGTAACTATGATTTAATTTTTGCCCATGTTCATTGTGAGTTGGGGGTTAGGGGGAGCTGTTTTCCACCCTGTCATTCAGATATCAAGGCCAATAGGAGTTCTGTGGCTTCGGGCTTCACTGAGGCTTGGAGATCTCTTACCTGCTCTTCTGTTCTGTGGTCCAGAAGTGACACACACACTTTTGCTAGAAGCACTCCAGTCACATGTTCCCTTGCAGGGATCTGGGAAGTACAGACTTCTATTTTCCTGGAAGGAAAGGAAAAGGAGATGTTGGGAGCACTGGGGGAATCTACCATCGCCTGTAATTTTGCTTGCTTTTGTTGTACTTTCCTGGTTTCAGTGTCGGTCTCATCAACTCAGTTGGGGTAGCTTCTCATTATTATTTTGTTAGAAGATGGGAACAGTTTTTACAAGGTGGGAATTATCTGTACCTTGAACTCTTGATAGAGTTTTCCTGTAAAACTATCTAGGCTTGGCTGGGTGCGGTGGCTTACACCTGTAATCCCAGCACTTTGGGAGGCCGAGGCGGGCTGATCACCTGAGGTCGGTAGTTCAAGACCAGCCTGACCAACATGGAGAAACCGCATTTCTACTAAAAATACAAAGTTAGCCGGGCGTAGTGGCGCATGCCTGTAATCCCAGCTACTTGGAAGGCTGAGGCAGGGGAATCACTTGAACCTGGGAGGCAGAGGTTGCAGTGAGCCGAGATGGCACCGCTGCACTCCAGCCTTGGCAACAAGAGCGAAACTCCGTCTCAAAAACAAAACAAAACAAAAAACCTATCTATGTTTAGTGCCTTGTTTCTCTGGGTAGATTTTCGATTACTATTGCAACTTACAGCCATTGGTCAGGGTTTCACTACTCTTTGGCCAAATTTGGGCAATTTATATGTTCTTAGAAAATGTTTCATTCTAGCTGTTGGTTTAAAGTTGGGAGTCTGTGGTGCACTGTTATAATTTATAAAATTGTTCCTTGTGGTTGTATTTTCTCCTTTTGTCTTTATTTGGGGGTATCTGTGCCTTTTTTCTTTTTCTTGAGCTTACTTAAAAAGGTTTATTCTTTTTTTTTTTTTTTTAATGAATCTTTTAAAAGAACCGGCTTCTGGTTTGATTGACAGTTGTTGCCCCTTTCGTTCACCTGCACTGTTATCTTTATTAATTCCTTCTTTCTGCTTTATTTATTCATCCTTGAGTTGAAAGTGTAGGTTATTCATTTTCAGTCTTTCTGGGTTTCTAGTGAATGAATTTAAGTCTGTATTTTAATAGAGAGTATTTTTTATTTTCATTTGATTCAAATAGTTTCTCATTTCTACTTTGACTTTCTCTTTAATCCAAGAGTTATTTAAAACTGTTTTAAAATTCCCAGATGTGTGGATTTATTTAGGATGTATATTTAGCGAGGATTTTTTTTTTTTGGGTTACATTTAGTGAATGAATGCAGACTGTTTCTCAATTTGGGAGATTTGTTAAAGTCTCTTTTGTAGCTTAGTGTGTAGTCAGCATTTCTAAATTCCATGTGTGTTTGAAACGAGTATGTAGTCTCTGTTTTACGAGGAAACACTTTTATTGAGTTTATTTCTTTGTTTCAAGATGTGACTTCCTGTAAATGTTGGATGGTTCTTGGTTCTGTGTTCATTCTTGCAGCTGGGATTTCCTGCTTCTCGGTGGAGCTGTGGGGAGGAACTGGGGATGAGCTGCAGGAGGGACTCTTACGGTGTGCACTGGACACGCTGTGTTCTTCAGTCACCTGCCAACCTGCCCAGAACATGGCCCTGTGTGCCAGAGCCAGGCTCCCATACTCAGTCTTGCAGATGGAGAACAAGCCTGGCCCCAGGTCATCACCTCCACTGGGGGGTGGGCGTAGTCAGGCAATGAGGAGTCCAAGCGCAGCTGCTGTGGCAGCTCACATGCCCTGCCTGAGGCATCACTCTAGTGGCCTCTCCTGGGCCTCAGCTTCCTGGCTTCCCACCTGTGCATCCCCCAGGGGTTGATCCTGCCTCCTGCAGTGGCGGTTGCCTGAGTGTGGCTGTGTCATCTGTCAATAGCGAAGATTTCCCTCTGCTCCTTTGCTTTCCATCTTTTAGGGCAGTGATCCCCAGCCTTTTTGGCACCAGGGACCAGTTTCATGGAAGACAATTTTTCCATGGACAGGGGTGGGGGAGATGGTTTCGGGATGATTCAAGTGCATTCCATTTATAGTGCACTTTATTTCTATTATTATTACATTGCAGCATAAAATGAAATAATTCTACAACTCACCATGCAGAATCAGTGGGAGTCCTAAGCCTGTTTTCCTGCAATGAGACGGTCCCATCTGGGGGTGATGGGAGACAGTGACAGATCATCAGGCATTGATTCTCATAGGAGGGTGCAACCTAGACCCCTCGCATGTGCAGTTCACAAGGGTTCATGCTCCTATGAGAATCAAATGCCGCGCAGCTGATCTGATGGGAGGCGGAGCTCAGGCCGTAATGCCGGTGATCTGATCGGAAGCTGCTGTAAATACAGATGAAGCTTCCCTTGCTTGCTGGCCGCTCACCTCCTGCTGTGCGGCCTAGGGGCAGGGGGAAAAAGGGTGCGGGGGAGGGGTGGTTGAGGACCCCTGTTTTAAGGATTCCTTCTGTGAACAGAGCTGTGTATATGTTTATCTTAAATATCTATCTGTCATTCCTATCGGCAAAGCAAGGAAGGGGCAGTCCCCAGCATATGTTCAGTCTGTCGGTCTCAAAACCTAATTATCTGTCAATTTTATTCAAGTTGGAAGTGTGAAATTAAGCTCTCAATTTGGTGCCACTATTTTTCGTTTGTTTGTTTATTTGTTTTTTTGCCCAGGCTGGAGTGCACTGGCACGATCTCAGCTCACTGCAACCTCTGCCTCCTGGGTTCAAGCGATTCTCCTGCCTCAGCCTCCCGAGTAGCTGGGACTACAGGCACCCACCACCATGCCCGGCTAATTTTTTTTTGTATTTTTAGTAGAGACTGGGTTTCACCATGTTTGGCCAGGCTGGTCTTGAACTCCTGACCTCAGGTGATCCACCTGTCTCGGCCTCCTGAAGTGCTGGGATTGCAGGCGTGAGTGACCGCACCCAGCCCTGGTACCACTATTTGTTTGAAATAAAGACAAGAAAAGCCGCAAGATTTCAGATAATAAAGCAATTAACCGAGTAACAGAATGAGCACTTTCAGGGCTCTGTAAAAGCTATTTTGTGAATTAATTTTTGAAAAATTTTACCCCGAGTCTTCAAAACTTCCTATTTTTCTGTGGTTACTGACATTGGCGACATTTGTTTTTGATTTGCCCCTGTCTTCTGTAACATATTTATATTATGCATCAACCTGGAAAAATTCCATGTTCAGCCCTTGAGAGTTGCCTGATGGTGAAAATCACAAATGGCATATTAATAATCTGAACAAAGAATAGAAAGTGAACCAGACATAGCACCAGTGACTGTGCTTAGAAGTGGATTAAGAGACTGGGGGCCGTGGGAGGCTGAGGCAGGTGGATCATGATGTCAAGAGATTAAGACCATCCTGGCCAACATGGTGAAACCCTGTCTCTACTAAAAATATAAAAAGTTAGCCGGGTGTGGTGGTGGGCACCTGTAGTCCCAGCTACTCGAGAGGCTGAGGCAGGAGAATCACGTGAACCCGGGAGGCGGAGGTTTTAGTGAGCCGAGATCGTGCCTCTGCACTCCAGCCTGGTGACAGAGTGAGACTCCGTCTCAAAAAAAAAAAAAAGAATCCTAGCTACTGTCAGTTTAATCCCCCCCTTTAACAAAGTCACTAATATTTTAATATAAAAAGTAAGCTTTTACTTTTCCTCATAAATGTTTTTCATATCATCATTCTTTGCAGAAAATTTAAAGATTACAACCAGGTGAAAAGAAGAGAAATAAATTATACCATAATTTATTATGAAAAAAAAGAGAAAATTATATTGTGTTAGTTGACATCATTCCAGACTCTTAAATACACATTTATCCACATACACACAATTTTACCAAAAAGAGTTTACCTTGTCACTGTTTTGTAGCCTTTTTTTTTTATTAGAGACATTATTTTTTAGAACAATTTTAGACTTGCGGAATTATTGCCAAGGTAGGACAGTTCCCATGTTACCCCTGGCGCCCCCACACGCACACACACATGCACACACACGCAGGCACATGCACACATATGGATACATATGGGCGTGCACACACACGCAGGCACATGTGCACACATGCACGCTTGCATGCACACACGGACACGTGGGCAGACGCACACACATGCGTGCTTGCACACACACACACGCACACACATACATGTACACACATGTACACACACATCCAGATTCCCCAGTTAACAACATCTAACATGAATGCAGTACATTTGTTGCAATTAATGAACTAATTTTATTTTATTTTATTTTATTTATTTATTTTTTTTGAGATGGAGTCTTGCTCTGTCGCCCAGGCTGGAGTGCAGTGGGCGGATCTCAGCTCACTGCAAGCTCCGCCTCCCGGGTTTACGCCATTCTCCTGCCTCAGCCTCCCGAGTAGCTGGGACTACAGGCGCCCACCACCTCGCCCGGCTAGTTTTTTTGTTTTTTGTATTTTTTAGTAGAGACGGAGTTTCACCGTATTAGCCAGGATGGTCTCGATCTCCTGACCTCATGATCCACCCGTCTCGGCCTCCCAAAGTGCTGGGATTACAGGCTTGAGCCACCGCGCCCGGCCTAATGAACGAATTTTAATACACTGTTACTAACTGAAGTCCATGCTTTCACTGTCTTAGTTTTTACCTACTGACACACTCTGTTACGACATTACATTTAGTTGTCATATTTCCTTAGGCTGCTCTTGGCTGTGACAGTTTCTTAGCCTTTCCTTGTTTTTGGTGACCTTGACAGCTTTGAGAAGCACTGGTCAGGTGTTTGTAGAATGTTCCTCCATTGGAATTGTCTGATGTTTGTGTCATGATTAGATTGGGGTTATGCATTTTGGGGAGGAAGACCACAGAAGTGAAGTACCATTCTCATCACGTCCTATCAAAATTACATGCTCTTAATGTCAGCATGACTTGTCACTGTTGATGTTGATCTTGATCACCTGGCTGAGGTGGTGTTTGTCAGGTTTCTCCTCTGTAAAGTTACTCTTTTTTCCCTCTTTCCATACTGGACTCTTTGGAAGGAAGTCACTGCATGCAGCCCACACTTAAGGAACAGGGGGTGGGCGTGGGGGCCCACACCTGTAATCCTAGCACTTTGGTAGGCTGTGGCTGGAGGATCACCTGAGCCCAGGATTTGAGACTAGCCTGTGCAACATTGTGAGACTCCATTGCTATAAAAAATAAAAAATTAGCCAGGTGTGATGGTGCACACCTGTGGTCCCAGCTACTTGGGAAGCTAAATAGAAGGATGGCTGGAGCCCAGGAGGTTGAGGCTGCAGTGAGCTGTGATTGTGCCGTTGCACTCCAGCCTGGGAAACAGTGAGGGACCCTGTCTCCGGGGGAAAAAAAAAAAAAAAGGAAACGAGCTGAGAGTGATGCCACTCTGCCTTGACGGTAGAGCATCTGCGTCATTTATTTAGAGTCTTTTGCACATGGGATTTGCCTCTTTTCCCCCCATTTTTCATTTACTTAGTCATTTGTTAATATCAGCATAGACTCATAGAAATTGATTTTTCAGTTTGGATTATAACCCAGGACTATTTTACTTCTTTTACTGCTCAAAATGTTCCAGCTTTGGCCATTGGGAGCTCTCTCAGTTGGCTCTGGTGTCTCTTTGAGGTACCCCCAGAAATGCAGTGGGATTTTTTTTTTTTTAATTTTTATTTTTAGACAGAGTCTTACTCTGTTGTCCAGGCTGGAGTGCAGTGGCATAATCTCAGCTCACTGCAACCTCCGCCTCCCGGGTTCAAATGATTCTTGTGCCTCAGCCTCCCAAAGGAGGATTACATCCTGGGATTACAGGTGTGAGCCACTGGGCCTGGCCAGCTTTCTTTGTTTCTTTTCTTTTTAAATTTTTTTTTTATAGCACTTCACTACCTTCTATAATGAAGATGCTCATCTGTGAGATGCTCATCCTGTACATCACTCGTTTCAGTCCTAGAATCAGCCATTTCTCTATACAGCTCCTCTTTCTCCTCCTCCTTTTTTTTTTTTTGAGACAGGGTCTCTGTCTGTCACCAGGCTGGAGTCCAGTGGTGCAGCCTTGAACTCCTGGGCTCAAATGATTCTCCTACTTCAGCCTCCCTAGTAGCTGGAACTATAGGCATAAGCCACCATATCCAGCTAATTTAAAAATTTTTTGTAGAGACAGGGTCTCTGTATGTTGCCCAGGCTGGTCTCGAACCCCTGGGCTCAAGGGATCCACCCATTCCCAAAGTGCTGGGTAATCAGGCATGCACCACTGTGTCTGGCCCCCTTTTCCTTTTAATAAAAAATATTAGAAATATAATCTTTTTTTCCAACTGAATATACTGTCATCTCATGTCATTATATATTCCTCTACAGAACAATGTTTTTTACTTATATCTTATTTTATTTTATTTTATTTGAGACAGAGTCTTGCTCTGTCTCCCAGTCTGGAGTGCAGTGGTGTAATCTCAACTCACTGCAACCTCTGCCTCCCAAGTTCAAATGATTCTCTTGTCTCGGCCAGCCAAGTACCTGGGATTACAGGCATACGCCCATCATGCCGGGCTAATTTGTATAGTTTTAGCAGAGATGGGGTTTCACCATGTTGGTCAGGCTGGTCTTGAACTCTTGGCCTTAAGTGATCCACCCATCTTGGCCTCCCAAAGTGTTGGGATTACAGGTGTGAGCGACCACACTTGGCCCTGGTTTTTTTTACTTTTTTTTTTTTGAAACGGAGTCTTGCTCTGTTGCCCAGACTGGAGTGCAGTGGCACGATCTTGGCTCACCACAACCTCTGCTTTCCAGGTTCAGTGATTCTCCTGCCTCAGCCTCCCGAGTAGCCAGGATTACAGGTGCGTGCCACCATGTCCAGCTAATTTTTGTATTTTTAGTAGTGACGGGGTTTCACTGTGTTGGCCAGACCGGTCTCGAACTCCTGACCTTGTGATCCACCCGCTTCGGCTTCCCAAAGTGCTGGGATTACAGATGTGAGCCACCATGCCCAGCCTCTGTGTTTTACTTTTAAAATCAACCTATTGAAGTGTAATTCACCTGTTATAAAACGCATTCATTTTAAGTGAGCATTTCTGTCACTCCAGAAAGACCATCATGATCTTTTACAGTCTTCTTACACCACCCCTCACCCTTCAGCCAGTGATTTGCTTTTGCCTACTGCTGATTAGTTTGTCTATTCTAAAGCTGCACATGCATGCAACCATCTAGTGAGTACTCCTAAGTGTGTTTTATTGTTTCTGAGATTTATCCATGTTGTTCAATGTATCCACAGTTCATTCCTTTTTATTGCTGTGTTATTCATTGTGTGAGTGTATCACTCTGAGCTGTTGTTACACACGACACTGATGACACCAAATGTGTGGGTTCCCCCCCCCACATCAGTCCCAGTTCTGATGCTAACTGGCTATTCTACAGTTCGATTCAATCCCATCTCCCCAGAATTAGCAAAGACCCCACAGGTTAAGGGCTCAGTCCCACAAGACTCCTCCTACCTTATCCATGAGTTGCAATTCAAAGGTTGTCACCTATATTTCTGACTAATAAATAAATCGAGGGTTCCCTTTGCAGGTTCAGTAATTTGCTAGAGGCCTGTAATCCTGTAATCCCAGCACTTTGGGAAGCTGAGGTAGGCGGATCACTTGAGGCCAGGAGTTCAAGCCTAGCCTGATCAACAGGCAATACCTCATCTCTACAAAAAATTAAACAAAATTAGCCAGGCTTGGTGGCACGTGCCTGTAGTCCCAGCTACTTGGGGAGGCTGAGGTGGGAGGATCGCTTGAACCTGGGAGGTTGAGGCTATAGTGAGCTGTGATTGTGCCACTGTACTCCAGCCTGGGTGACAGAGTGAGACCCTGTCTCAAAATAATAGTAATTTGCTAGAATGGCTCCAGGAGTCAGGAAAACATTACTTACTACTGTTGGTTTATTATAAAAGATACAACTCCGCAACCACAAATGGAAGCGATGCACAGGACCAGGTATAGAGGAAGGGGCTTGGAGTTTTCCACGTCGTCTCTGGGCAGTCCACACTCCCAGCACCTTGATGTGCTCACCAACATGGACGCTATCTGATCCCCATTGTTTAGGACTTGGAATGGTTGTTTTGTTTCACTTTAGGCTCGATTGATTACATTGTTGGCCACTGGTGATTGAGCTCAACCTCAAGTTCCTTCCTGAAGTTCAGAGGGTGGGGCCAAAATTCGAACCCTCTCATCATGCCTTCCTCTTTCTGTTAACCAGCCTCCATCCTGAAGCTATCTAGGGCCCCCAGCCACCAGTCTTCTCATTAATACACAGAAGACACTCCTCACTCTGGAGATTCCAGCAGTCTTAGAAAGTATGTGTCAGCAACTGGGACAAAAATCAAATATTGTTCCACAATTGTTTCTCCATTTACTTGTTGGTTGACGTTGGATTATAGTTTTTGGCTATTACGAATAAACCTGCTGTGAACTCTCATGTATAGGTGTTTTGTGGATGTGTGTTTTTATTTCTTTGTTTGTTTGTTTGGAGGCTGGAGTGCAGTAGTGTGATCTCTCAGCTTGCTGCAACCTCTGCAACCCCCTGGGTTCAAGCAATTCTCCTGCCTCAGCCTCCGGAATATTTGGGATTGCAGGCGCCCACCACCACACCCAGCTAATTTAAAAAATATTTTTAGTAGAGGTGGGGTTTCACCATATTAGCCAGGCTGGTCTGGAACTCCTGACCTCAAGTGATCTGCCCGCCTTGGCCTCCCAAAGTGCTGAGATTACAGGCATGAGCCACCACAGCTGGCCTGTTATCATTGCTTTGGATAAAAACCTAGGAGTAGAATTATTAGGTCATAGGGTAGACTGTAAACTCAACAGTTCTCTAAAGTAAGTGTTCCATTTTATACCTCCACAGGCAATGTATAAGAGTTGTAGCACTTCCACCTCCTTGTCAGCACTTAGTATTGTCAGTCTTTTTAATTTTAGCCATTCTAGTAGGTATGTGGTGGTACCTTACTGTGGTTTTCATGTGCATTGTGCATTGTACCAATGATTAGTGATACTGAACATATTTTTGTGTGCTTATTGGCCACGTGATGTCTTCTTTGGTAAGGTGTCTATTTTAAAAAAATGTTAATTTAAAAATTTTTAATAAAGATAGGGTCTCACTATTTTGCCCAGGGTGGTCTTGAACACCTGGACACAAGCGATCCTCCCACCTTGGCTTCCCAGTGTTGGGACTACAGGCGTGAGCTGCCATGCCCAGCCAAATATCAATTTTTTAATTGGATTGGGTTTTATTATTATTGAGTTGTAGAATTCTTTATTCTAGATGCAGGTCTTTTGTCAGTCATATGGATTGTTAATATTTTCTCCCCGTCTGTCTCTTGCCCTTTCATTTTCCTAGTGGTATCTAGTTTTTATGTTATTGTATTTAATTTTTATGTTTCTGCTCCATTTCAGGTCAATTTTTGTGTATGATGTGAGGTAAGGGTTAAGACTTATTATTATACATTTTTCATAAGGCTATTCCATTCATTCTGGCTGGATTTCCTATTTTCCAGTCTAGACAAGGCTATCTTTTTTTCCCCATCATCGAATTGTCTTGGCACTTTTGATGAACATCAGTTGAGATGGTTCTATATTTGGACTTTCTATTCTGTCTATTGATGTTTATGATTGATTTATAAATATTTGAGTGTACAGCTCACTGAATTCTCACAAACTGAACACGCATATATAATTAGCATCCAGGTCAGGAAATAGAGCATGGCCAGTTCCCCAGTGACCTTCTTCATGCATTCTTCAGGTCATTACCTTATCCTCCTAAAGGATAATCACTCGCCTAACTTTAACAGCATATATTAGTTCTGTCTGCTTTGGTACTTTATATAAGTGGCATTGTATGAAATGTCTTGTGGCTTTCATTGAATATTATGTTTGTGAGATTCATTCATACGTGTGTGTAGTTAGGATCTGCCATTCTCATTGCTGTATAGTATTCCATTTTGTGATGACCACAACTTTTTTATTGTTTGTACTTTGATGGACATCTCAATGGTTCTCAGTTCCAAAACTGAGTACAATCAAACAGTACAATCAATAAAGGAACTATTAGGAACTGTGCTACTATTATTTAGTATCCTTTTACTACATGGTGAGCATGTATCTGTGCATTTTCACTGAGGACATACCTAAGGGTGAAATTGTTGGGTCATGATCAATTTTTTTTTTTTTTTTTTTTTTGAGATGGAATCTCACTGTGTCACCCAGGCTGGAGTGCAGTGGCATGATTTCAGTTCACTGCAACCTCTGCCCCCTGGGTTCAAGCAATTCTCCTGCCTCAGCCTCCTGAGTTGCTGGGATTATAGGCGCATGCCATCATACCCAGCTAATTCTTTTTTTTTTTTTTTGAGACGAAGTCTCACTCTCACCCAGGCTGGAGTGCAGTGGCGCGATCTCGGCTCTGCAAGCTCCGCCTCCCAGGTTCATGCCATTCTCCTGCCTCAGCCTCCTGAGTAGCTGGGACTACAGGCGCCCGCCACCACGCCCGGCTAAGTTTTTGTATTTTTAGTAGAGACGGGGTTTCACCGTGTTAGCCAGGATGGTCTTGATCTCCTGACCTCGTGATCCGCCCGCCTCAGCCTCCCAAAGTGCTGGGATTACAGGTGTGAGCCACCGTGCCCGGCTATACCCAGCTAATTCTTTATGTTTTTGGTAGAGATGGGGTTTCACCATGTTGGCTGGGCTGGTCTTGAACTCCTGACGTCAAGTGATCCACCCGCCTTGGCCTCCCAAAGTGCTGGGATTATAGATGTGAGCCACCACTCCTGGTCAATTTTTTTTTTTTTTTTTTTTAAGTTTTAAATGATCTTATGAATCTATTGTTGGCTACATCGACTGGAAACATTTAATGTGACAAATTTTTTCTTTTTCTTTTTTTTTTTTTTTTGAGATGGAGTCTCACTCTGTCACCCAGGCTGGAGAGTGCAGTGGCATAATCTGGACCCATTGCAACTTCCGCCTCCCAGGTTCAAGTAATTCTCCTGCCTCAGCCTCCCAAGTAGCTGGGACTACAGCTACAGGCACCTGCCACCAGGCCCAGCTAACTTTTTTTGTATTTTTAATAGAGATGAGGTTTCACCATTTTGGCCAGGCTGGTCTTGAACTCCAGACCTTGTGGTCTGCCCACCTCGGCCTCCCAAAGTGCTGGGATTACAGACGTGAGCCACCGAAATGTTTTCATTCTTAATGCTCAGTTGTCTTGATGAAGTCATGTGAGTCAGTGAATGCTGTGGTTTTCATTGAGGAGATGGATCAGTTCTTATCTCCGTCACTAACTTTGCCAGGTCACCTTGAGCCGTTGCTTAATCTCTCTGAGCTTCTAATTTCCTTCTATGCTCAATCAAATTGAGCATAATTATTTTACCCTGATTTATACTGTGATGTGAATAATGATTAGCCAAATAATTATAATGGCTTTTATGATAAAACCAGGCAAAATAATACCGGTAAATACTTCAGTGTTATGGAAGTAGCACTATAAAATGATAAACAGGAAGGAAATTATAAGGCACTTTGTTTTAGAAGAGTGTGTGTATTTCCTGGGGTTTTCATAACCATGTGTGGGTTTTTTGCAGTGTATTACCTTGCTAAACTTCATCCTCACCTTCGGTTTTTCTTTTTTTTTTTGAGACGGAAATTTGCTCTGTCTCCAGGCTGGAGTCCAATGGCACAATCTTGGCTCACTGCAGTCGTTGTCTCCCAGGTTCAAGTGATTCTTCTGCCTCAACCTCCCAAATAGCTGGGATTACAGGCTTGCGCCACCATGCCTGGCTAATTTTGTAATTTTAGTAGAGATGGGGTTTCACTATGTTGGTCAGGCTGGTCTCACACTCCTGACCTCAAGCAATCCACCTGCCTCGGCCTCCCAAAGTGCTTGTGAGCCACCATGCTTGGCCGCCTTCGGATTTTCCGTTGACCTTTCTATGTGTCAAATTAATACTGCCTTGGTTGGACATGTTGGCTCACACCTGTAATTCCAGCACTCCGGGAGGCTGAGGCAGAAGGATTGCTGAGACCAAGAGTTTGAGACCAGCCTGGGCAACATAGCAAGATCTTACCTCTGTAAAATAATAATACTGCCTCATTTGGTAGAACACAGAGAGAGAAAATGCTGACATTGCTTTCTCTTGCTATTACTTATGATTACTTTTTTTTTTCCTTTCTTCTTCTTCTTATTTATTTATTCTTTTAAAGAGACGGCATCTCACTCTGTTGCCCAGGCTGGAGTGCAGTGGTGCAGTCATAGCTTACTGCAGCCTTGAACTCTTGGGTTCAAGCAGTTCTCCTGCCTCAGCCTCCTGAGGAGCTGGGAGCACAGGTGCATACCACTGAACCTGGCTAATTTTTAATTTTTTTCTTTTCTTTGTTAAGATACAGTGTCTTGTTACGTTGCTCAGGGGCGCAGGGAATCTTCCTGCCTCAGCCTCCCAAAGTGCTGGGATTACAGGCATGAGCCGCCAAGTCTGGCCTTGCCTTTGTTCTGCTATAAAATACTCCATTGGGTTTATTTAAGATAGAAACAGTATCTGGAGATAGAAGTTGTCCTATATAGATAGACTTTAATGAGACACTTTTCTTATCTTTCAAAGCAAAGGTGTTAGCCTATAATACTTCAGAAGAAACCAAACAAAAGACAACAATAGCTTTGGCAATTGCTTCCTGTGTGGGACCTGTCTTCTTTCTCCAACCAGGAAGAGCTCCTACTTCAGGGGCTGCAGATTCTGTGGGGGTGTTGGGAAAAATAACATTTTAATGTTAAAATTAAAAAATAGAGAGTGATTCCCAGTTATCGGTTTTCTTGGAATGTGATTGTGTAACAGATATTTAAAGATCATCCCTTAAGATGTAAAAATGACGGTTCCTTCATGAGAGCTTTGTTCAAATAAAAAGTTCCGTGTCCTGTTTTTGGCCGGGCACGGTGGCTCACGCCTGTAATCCCAGCACTTTGGGAGGCCGAGGCGGGCACATCATCTGAGGTCAGGAGTTCGAGACCAGCCTGGCTAACGTGGCAAATTCCCGTCTCTACTAAAAATACAAAAGTTAGCCAGGCATGGTGGCACATGCCTGTAATCCCAATCCCTACTAGAGGGGGCTGAGGCAGGAGGACCGCTTGAACCTGGGAGGCGGAGGTTGCAGTGAGCTCTCCAGCCTGGGCAGCAGAGTGAGATTCCGTCTCAAAAAAAAAAAAAAAATAAAGTTCCAAATGCCCTCTGGACTTTAGTACTTGTTTTTTGACATGTACTTTATTACTTTATTTCTCTGTCATTATAATAATACTTCTGCTTTGAATCTGCAGAATATATATATATTTTTTATTTCTGAAGAACCAGATCTGCCAGGCAGTAATGTGCAAAGCTTCTAGGCTGTCGACTCCTTGTGGAACGTGGCATCGGAGTCAGACACGTCACACTGTGGTGCTTGCGGAAGAGTTGTTTTCATACATTCATTCAAGCAGGCAGTTATCCATTAATTTCAACAGACATTGATCCAGCGCTGACTTCTGCCAGGCCCTGTGCTTCTGTGCTGGGAATGTAACAGTTGAGAAGGCAGCCTCTGCCTTCGTGGTGCTTATATTCTAGTGGGTTAATTACACAGTTAAAAAACAAAACAAACAAACAACAGCAACAAAAAGTCACTGCCTAATACCATTTAGCAAATATGCTGAAAGTCAACTGTGTGTGCCAGACACTGTTTCAGCCTCTGGGGATACAGTGGTTAATCATAAAAGACACAATCCTTGCTTCAGTGGAGCTAGGCATGAAGAAGAATGCAGATAAAGAAAGGGTTTCATTTCAGGCTCTGCGAAGGACTATGACGATGCCACATTAATGTAGAGTGGGATGGGGGTGGAGCGGAGATGCCTTCACCCATGAATTGGGAAACAAGTCCATCTGACTGTGTGTCCATGAACCTCATTCTATGAGAATAGGAAGAGAATAGTGTATGTAGAAGAGCTTTCTGGACTGGAAAGGATCCTACAGAGAGTATGAGTGTTTGGTGCTGGCAGGGAACCCATGGGGACAGGCAGCAGGTGGCACATCCCACCTCATGCTTGGGGCTCAGTTGTGCCTCAGGAGAGACAGTTTCTGTCACAACAGCTCTGCCTCACCCTGCCAGGTCTGGGGGTATGATCTGAACTCTGTCACACTTCTGATGGCAAAGAGTTCACATGATTTTGTCATTTATTTTTAATTTAGTGCAATTGTAGAAGATGAACTGTAACATCCATATTTTAAGCAAACAGGTGTTTTGAAAACTTACCTCAGGATTGTCACTTTACCAGAGATCTGTTCCCACCTCCAAAGCCAGTAGGCATGGCTGGTGGGTGCTGAAGTGTGTTATGTTAACTTAGACCGTTTTCCCCGCAGGAAGAAATCATTTGATCAGTTAATGGTGTCTGAATAGTGGAAACGTGTGTGTGTCTTGTGTATGCATGAACTTACTGAGCAAGATTGGAAATAAGTGTTTGTTTCGGTCACAGATAATGGAGTGGAGTTCAGTTCTCCTGTATGGGCTTAACATTTTTGGCATTGGAGTCTATTGATATAACTGAAATGTGATTTTTTTTTCCTTCAATGCAAATTTGAAGATATCCTAAATTTGTATCAGAATTGACAGATCCGTGGCTCTGGTACCGGCCTTGAAAGTGGCACAGCACTTGGGGAGGCTGAGGCGGGAGGATCGCTTAAGCTCAGTTTGAGACTAGTCTGGGCAACATAGTGAGACCTTGTCCCTACAAGAAATTAAAAAATTAGTCAGGTGTGGTGGTGCACACCCTGTAGTCCCAGGTACTCAGGAGGCTCCGGTGGGAGCATCACTGGAGCCCAGGAGTTCGAGACTGCAGTGAGCTGTGTTCGTGCCACTGCATTCTAGCCTGGGTGACAGAGTGAGACCCTGGCCCAGAAACTGAATGAGTGAATAGATGGATGGTTCCTCCCTCAGAGGGGCCTAACTTAGCTGGGGAACAAAGCCAGCTGTATGGGAAGTAATTGAATAGTAAACTATATGATTCTTAGAGTAAATAGGATTAAAAAGAGGGAGCTGATCATTGATGGTTAGAGTTGTAATTCCCAGAGCAGTCAAAACAGTTATGTACACGTGGGGATCAGTAGAACATTGTCCAATTTTTATTTTGCCAAGTCACTGCTCTGCCACCATTTTTTATTACCTCTTTCATTAAAGAAAGGACATTTTCACATGAAAAAAGCAGGAAAGACATAACATCAGAACAAAGAGCAGCCACTTAAAATTAGTTTCGTTTTATGAAAACCCCGCTTACATTGTCCTTATTGTTTTGGTGTTGGCACTAGTGAAAATGTCATCACAGACTGACGTGTGGGGAACACTGGCTTGAGGGAGGCTTCCCTGACAAAATGCCTGGCCTGGACCCTGAATCTAGGGCCCAGCAAAGACAGAGGGATTGTCTGATGGGCTAAGAAGCAAGAATAGACTCTTGGAGGTGGTTGGGGTGGGTAAAAGGGGCTAATCTAAGCTACACCTTGAGGAATAGTGGGAAGGAAATAAATGTGTTGTAGGGAATGGGAAACCTTCACACCCAGGGAGAAACTGAGATTCACACTAAAATATAATACAGAGTCATTTTTGTTGTTGTTTGTTGTTGTTGTTGATGTTTTTGCCTAAGAACATGACAATGGCATTCAAAAGATTGATCCGGGCCGGGCACGGTGGCTCAGGCCTATAATCTCAGCACTTCGGGAGGCCGAGGCAGGAGTATCACTCGAGGCCAGGTGTTTGAGAGCAGCCTGGGCAACATAGTGAGACCTTGTTTCTACAGAAATTTTTTTAAAATAGGAAAATTAGCTGAGCATAGTGGTGCATGCCTATAGCGCCAGCTACTCAGGAGGCCGAGGTGGGAGGATCACTTGAGCCCAGGAGTTTGAGGCTGCAGTCAGCCATGATTGTGCCCCTGTACTCTAGACTGGGCAAAGTGAGATCTTGCCTCTACAGATACAAAAAAGATTGATACAGTGGCTAAATGTCTTGTGGACCAGGGAGGCTTCCATCAGGGAGGACACAGTTGTGTATAGGAGATGCCAAGAAGAAGAGAGTGGGTTTAAAAATACGGAACAGACAAATTCAAGAGACATTCAGAAGAAGACAGACAGTGATAAGACTTGGAGACACAGAAATATAAGAAGAAGACAGGAATAAAAACATTGCAGTGAAAGTTTCTAGCCGGCCGGGCGCGGTGGCTCAAGCCTGTAATCCCAGCACTTTGGGAGGCCGAGACGGGCGGATCACGAGGTCAGGAGATCGAGACCATCCTGGCTAACACGGTGAAACCCCATCTCTACTAAAAATACAAAAACTTAGCCGGGCGAGGTGGCGGGCGCCTGTAGTCCCAGCTACTCGGGAGGCTGAGGCAGGAGAATGGCGTAAACCCGGGAGGCGGAGCTTGCAGTGAGCTGAGATCCGGCCACTGCACTCCAGCCTGGGCGACAGAGCGAGACTCCGTCTCAAAAAAAAAAAAAAAAAAAAAAAAAAGAAAGTTTCTAGCCACAGGCTAGAGAAATAGAAGAAGTATTGACACAAATTAAAAACTTTCACAAGATTGAATAAAGTACTAAATTTTTGCTGTCGTTCATTGTTGGAGTGGGTGAATCCACAAGTAGTATTTTTGTGGTGGGAGGGACAGTCTCGCTCTGTCACCCAAGCTGGAGTGCAGTGCCGTGATCTTGGCTCACTGCAACCTCTCCCTCCCAGATTCAAGCAATTTTCCTGCCTCAGTCTCCTGACTAGCTGGGATTACAGGCACCCACCACCACGCCCGGCTAATTTTTTTGTATTTTTAGTAGAGACGGGGTTTCACTATGCTGGCCAGGCTGGTCTGCAACTCCTGGCCTCATGTGATCCACCCGCCTCAGCATCCCAAAGTGCTGGGATTACAGGCCTGAGCCACCGTGCCCGGCCTCAAGTAGTATTTTTGTAACCCTGTCTTTTGCCAGGTAAAAGAAGCTCGTTTTACTAACTGAATGTACATCATGTTAGCAAAACACTTCCTTTCCATGTCTTCAAGTGCTTTGTGAACATTATGTAATTTGCTTTGACCATATTCCCAACATTAGGAAAACTATGGGATGTGATTAGGAAATTATGGGATTGTAAGAGGCATGATCTGGCTGGAACTGAAGAAGCCATGCATTGGTCCACACTGAAAAATAAGCTCAGTTTTCTGGAAATGTGTCTTTTGTTCATTGCTGTATCCCCAGAACCTCACTCGTATTGGTACATAAATGTATTTAAAAAAAAAAATAGATCTAAGGCCGGGCGCAGTGACTCACGCCTGTAATCCTAGCACTTTGGGAGGCCGAGGCAGGTGGATCATGAGGTCAAAAGTTCGAGACCAGCCTGACCAATATGGTGAAACCCCGTCTCTACTAAAAATAAAAAAATTAGCCATGCGTGGTTGTGTACGCCTGTAGTCCCAGCTACTCAGAAAGCTGAGGCAGGAGAATCGCTTGAACCCAGGAGGTGGAGGTTGCAGTGAGCCGAGATTGCGCCACCGCACTCCAGCCTGGGTGACACAGCGAGACTCTGTCTCAAAAAAAAAAAACTACATAGAATGAGATTTTATGCTGTCTAATGAATTACCTTTTATTCGTATATCTCTAGAGTGGACCAAATTCCATGTCCTGATCACAAAGCTATTTTAGTAGGAGAAATAATATACCATTAACTTAACCATATTAAGAATGACCCTAAATGATCCTTATGGAGAACTGAAGCAAATTTCTTCTTTCCTTTTTTTTTTTTCTTTTTGAGACAGAGTCTCACTCTGTCACCCAGGCTGGAGTGCAGTGGTGTGGTCATGGCTCACTGCAGTCTCTGCCTCCCCAGGCTCAGGTGAGCCTCCCATCTCTGCCTTCCAAGTACCTGGGACTACAGTCACCTACCACCTTGCCTGGCTAATTTTTGCATTTTTTTATAGAGATGGGATCTTGCCATGTTGCCCAGGCTGGTCTTGAACTCCTGAACTCAAGCAATCCCACCTGCCTCAGTCTCCCAAAGTGCTGGGCTTACAGGCATGAGCCATTGTCTGGCCAAAGCAAAATTTTCTTTGTGCTAACACTGCTGAGACCTTTCCCCACTTTATGATGTAACCAGATTCCACTGGAATGAGCCTTAAACTCAAACACTGTATGAGCAAAGATTAATATTTGTGAGACATGTGACCAGGTTATTCTATTCAGAAGCAATCTAGCACCAGCACCTCCGAAAACCAGGGCCCAGAATTGGTGGCTAATATTTGAGACTGCACAGGGAGGTGGGGAGGGATCGGAGGCTCACAAGGCTAGAGTTTTGCAAGGGGAAGGCACTGGAGAATTTTAAAAGGAAGATAGACATGAGATTTAAGTCTTGAAACGGTCACATCATCATAGCTTGTGTTGGGAACTTGGACAAGGGTGGAGATGCTAAGAAGGTAACATATGTGAGATTGAGAGGAAAAAGGGAGAACATGTAGTCTTCTCGCTTGTGCCTTTTTTTTTTTTTTTTTTTTTTTTGGAGACGAAATCTCGCTATCACCAGGCTGGAGTGCAGTGGCGCGATCTCAGCTCACTGCAACCTCTGCCTCCTGGGTTCAAGCGATTCTCCTGCCTAAACCTCCCGAGTAGCTGGGACTACATGTACGCACCTCCACGCCCAGCTAGTTTTTGTCTTTTTAGTAGAGACGGGGCTTCACCGTGTTGGCCAGGATGGTCTCGATCTTTTGACCTTGTGATCCGCCCGCATCAGCCTCCCAAAGTGCTGGGATTACAGGTGTGAGCCACCGCTCCCGGCCTTGCTTGTTCCTTTGATGGGGGCTGCTAAGGTCTCTGAACTGAGGGATCCTGGGAGAGGACCAGGTTTCTAGTCAGATTGGGAAGAACTTCAGTTTTGGATACTTTTGAGTTTTATAGGAGAGCTGTTGAGATATTCCAAGCTTTGGAAAAGAAAAGGAAAGCTGAAGCAAACAGAACATTATAGGCCCATGTGAAGACAGCCCAAATAGATGGGTGATTTCAAATTAATGTGAGAAAACTAATAGCTCGTCTATATCCAAATAACAATGAGAAAATGCAACAAAAGGAATGATTCCATTCACAATAGTAACAAAAAATACCCAAAGAATCCACCCAAATAGAAACGTGCGGCCGGGCGCGGTGGCTCAAGCCTGTAATCCCAGCACTTTGGGAGGCCGAGACGGGCGGATCACGAGGTCAGGAGATCGAGACCATCCTGGCTAACACGGTGAAACCCCGTCTCTACTAAAAAATACAAAAAACTAGCCAGGCGAAGTGGCGGGCGCCTGTGGTCCCAGCTACTCGGGAGGCTGAGGCAGGAGAATGGCGTGAACCCGGGAGGCGGAGCTTGCAGTGAGCTGAGATCCGGCCACCGCACTCCAGCCTGGGCGACAGAGCCAGACTCAGTCTCAAAAAAAAAAAAAAGAAACGTGCAAGACTTTTATGAAATAATTTAAAATCTCAGCTGGATGTGGTGGCTCACATCTGTAATCTCAGCATTTTGGGAGACCGAGGCTGGTGGATTGCTTGAACCCAGGAATTTCAGACCAGCCTGGGCAACATACTGAAACCCCGTCTCTACAAAAAAATTATCCAAGTGTGCTGGTGTTTATCTGTGGTCCCAGCTCCTTGGGAGGCTGAGGTGGGAGGCTCACGGAGCCTGGGAAGCTCGAGGCTGCAGTGAGCTGTGATCGCATCACTGCACTCCAGCCTGGGCGACAGAGACTCTGTCTCAAAAAAAGAAAAAAAACAACCCAACTCACTTAAGGGCATCAAAAAACTTAATAAAGGGATAAATATGCTACATTCAAGAATGAGAATACTCAATATTGTAAATAGGTAAAAAATGTCCTTATTCACTTGTGAAGTCATTGTTTAAAAACTTGCTTAGAATGATTCTAAATGTCAATGGGAAAAATAAGCACATGAGACTAGCCAGGCAAACGCTGGACAAACAGTAATGATGAGGTTTTGGGGCTGTGGATTTTCTATTTTACACATTTCCATATTTTCAAGTATGTATTACTTTTGTAATTAGAGTCACAAGAAACGAAACATCGGCAGGAGGTGGAATTAATAGTGATCTATCCACTAAAAAGACTGAGGTGGAAAGGAAGGATTACATTACTCCGAAGAAGAAATGTTATTATTGACTCTACAGAAATAATATCAAGGAATACTGTGAACAAGTGTATGCCAACAATTTGATAACATGGGTGAAATCAACAAACATCTACAAAGACACAAATTACGAAGGCTGAAGAAGAAAGGGAAAAATCTGAATAGACTTATAAAAACTGACGAGATCAACAAACTTCTGGAAATTCACAAACTACCAGGGCTGATTGAAGAAGAAATGGAAAAATCTGACTAGATTTGTAAAAAGTAAAGAGATTGGATTAGTAATTTAAAACACTTCTCATAAAGAAGTGTCTAGAGGCCATCACTGATGAACTCTACCCAACATTAAAAAATAATTAACACCAATTCTTCACAAATTCTTCCAAAACAAAACAACACAAAAAGACGAGGAGGAGAAGGGAATATTTCCCAGCTCATTTTATGAGACCAGTATCACTCTGATACCAAAACTACATAGCCTAGGAAGGAAAGGAAAATACAAACCAATGTCCCTTATGAATATAGAAGTGAAATTCCTCAACAAAATGCTAGCAAACTGAATATAGCAATGTATTAAAAGGATTGTGTACCATGACCAAGTTGAGTTTATCTCACAATGCAGGGTTGGTTTAACAACTTAAAATCAATTAATGTCACACACTGTATCAATAGACAAAGGCCAAACTCCAAACCAGCATCTCCACACATGTAGAAAAAGCATTTGACAGAATCTAACACCACTTCGTGATGTCAAGTCATCCGCCTGCCTCGGCCTCCCAAAGTGTGCTGGGTGGTGTGTGCTTGTAATCCTAGCTACCGGGGAGGCTGAGGCAAGAGGACTGCTTGAACCCAGGAGTTTGAGGCTGCAGTGAGCTAGGATCATGCCACTGCACTCCAGCCTGGGCAATAGAGCAAGACCCTGTCTCGTAAAAAAAGAAGTATATTGATAAACCCATCTGAATGTGTTTCCGATTGTTAGTTTAAACTGGGTATGGTGTTTCTTTTGGGGATGATAAAAATGTTCTAAAATTGCTTGTAATGATAGTTGTCCAACCCATGAGTATACTAAAAACCACTTTATTACACACCTTAAATGCGTGAATTGTGTGCTATATAACTTATATCTTGGCTGGGCATGGTGGCCTAGGCCTGTAATCCCAGCACTTTGGGAGGCGAAGGTGGGAGGATTGCTTGAGGCCAGGAGCTTGGGACCAAGCCTGGGCAACGTAATGAGACTGTCTCTTTAAAAAAAAGAAGTTAGCTGGGTGTGGTGGTGTGTGCCTGTAGTCCCAGCAACTTGAGAGGCTGAGGCTGGAGGATCCCTAGAGCCCAGGGGTTTGAGGCTACAGTGAGCTATGACTGTGCCACTGCATTTCAGCCTGGGGTGATGGAGTGAGACCCTGTCTCTTTTATATATCTATATATATAGATATATATATTATATATAGATTTATATCTATATTATAGATATATAGATTATATATCTATTTATCTTGATAAAGCTATATATAGCTTATCACTTATGACATTCACTTAGTTTTTATAAAACTAAGTGAAACTTGACAGAACAATATTATGTGAACACACTTTTGTAAAATATAAGTTCTTAATAAAATATAATATGCTTAAAATTGAGGACAATCTGTAAAGCAAAAGACAAAAGCACCTCAGTGTCTCCCTGACAAAGTCACTTTCATTGTGTAGCAAGCAGGTCTGGTGACAAACTGTCTTAACAGTAATTGATACTACCTCATTACTCATTAATAAAATAATAGGAGGCTTAATTGCATTCTTTGTATACATCAATACTGTGCTTAGTTCTTTGTTTTGGAGACACAGTCTCGCTCAGTCGCCTAGGCTGGAGTGCAGTGGTGCAATCTTGGCTCACTGCAGCCTCTGCCTCCCGGGTTCAAGTGATTCTCCTGCCTCAGCCACTGGAGTAGCTGGGATTACAGACAGGTACCACCATGCCCAGCTAATTTTTGTATTTTAGTAGAGACAGGGTTTCTCATGTTGGCCAGGTTGGTCTTGAACTCCTGACCTCAGGTGACCTGCCCGCCTCAGCCTCCCAAAGTGCTGGGATTGCAGGCATGAGCTACCACGCCCAGCGTGTGCTAAGTTCTTAACATGCATTTTATCATATTTTGTTCACATCACCCTGATGATGGCCCCATATTCGTTTATTTACTACCTTCCCCTTGCTTACTATTTTCCAACATATCAAAGTTTACATTTACAAAGTTGTATTATTTATCAGAATACAAAAAATGCATAGCTTCTTCTGTCATTAGCAGTACCTATAAGGATAAATACTTCAGGTCTTTATTTGAATTGGTTTTTATGTGATTGTATGCAGTATAAGAGAATATTGGTAGGCTGGGTGCAGTGGCTCAAGCCTGTAAACCCAGCACTCTGGGAGACCAAGGTGGGAGGAACACTTGAGGCCAGGAGTTCAGGACTAGCCTGGGCAACAAAGTAAGACCCTATCTCTACAAAAATAAGAAAATTTAGCCAGGTGTGGGGGCGTGTGCCTATAATCCTAGCTACTGGGAGGGCTGAGGCAAGAGGATTGCTTGATCCCAGGCTGCAGTGAGCTATGATCATGCCACTGCACTCCAGCCTGGGGAACAGAGCAAGACCCTGTCTCTTTAAAAAAAAAAAAACAACAAAAAGCATATTGATAAACCCATCTGAATGTGTTTAAGATTTTTAGTTTAAACTAAAGCATTTTGTATTTGTTATAGTTGATCTTCAGTTTGAGGAGAAAACACTTTTTAGATGGTTGTCCATTTTTTGTTTCATGTGATACTAGATCTGAAAGTCAAATCTTTGGCAAAGCTAATTTTTAGAGTCTTTTTGTTCTGGTGTAAATATAGATTAGCTATTATGGAAATCTTGTCTTTAATGCTAACTGAGTAATTTTTCTTTGTTTTTAGTGTTATGTGCCAAGAACCTTGCAAAGAAAGACTTCTTCAGTAAGTAAACACTTATTTTTTTCCCTCTTATAATATTATGCATGTATTTCTGAAATTTTAAACTTTAAAAAAAGATTGAGTGTATTCTCTTTAAAGTCTGACCTTTACTTAATAGAAATCCATGGTTTTCCAAACTTTATTTCCCAGTTGACTACAACATGGGGGTTCCTTAGCTGAAAGACACAGAACTTAATAAATCATAACCCAAAACCTGCCTTTCATTTCCTGTTCTGGTCACACCCAGTTTTTTCTGCCTCTCTACCTATGAGAATATTGCTTTCTGCTGGATGATGTATTCTCAGCTCTAATACAAATGAAACACTTTTCTATAAAACAGCTGGATTTGCATAAAATTGTTAATCAGATTTTATAAATTAAATCACATTTACAGCATCCTGTAATTAAAGGAATTGCAAATATAGAGACTCTTTTTCTAAAGGAAGGAATCACTCCTTAAGAAAGTCACCTAGTATCTGGTCAGTGCCTGCAGCATTAAATTCTTCA
Organism: Papio anubis; assembly: GCF_008728515.1. Taxonomy (NCBI): domain Eukaryota; kingdom Metazoa; phylum Chordata; class Mammalia; order Primates; family Cercopithecidae; genus Papio; species Papio anubis. The sequence goes on from NC_044979.1 coordinate 140,974,871, forward strand.
CACACTTTCTGATCCACACAGGACATCTTTCAGTTCTTGAGTAGTAGTATTCACGCTTTCAAGATGAAGAAACTTAGGCTCAAAGGCTTTCTCCAGGTAGCCAGGAAGCTCCAGCATGGTGGCTCGTGTCCATCTCTATCTCTGACAACTGTCCACTTTGCCATCTGTCTGATGTAATAAACCTGTCTGATTCATTCCCTAGCATTTAGGGACTTAACCGAATTAAGGCCTGGTGAATACTTGCTTCCATAGATAAGATAGGCAGAGATCAGTAAACACATTTCGGGGCACTATTAATTTTTAGAAAGTCTAAATACAATTACTTTCAGACACTTTTCCCTCCACTTAATTAGCCCCGCTTTAATAGAAATTTGAATGTAAGCCTATTTTTTTTTGTCACTTTCTTTTCTTCCCTTTAAAAATCTGAGTATGGAGGCATACTAGGTCCTCTCTTAGAAAGCTCAATAGACATAACTTATTTTGCTGATTGAAATTATCCTGAAATTAGAGAACAAAATGTACAATGGTAATCTTTACCGAACGAGATGATCCTGAAGCTCCCTTTAGCCTGAATTGTGTTGTGTCACATGGATAGATCTGAGGTCTCATCTAGGTGTGCGTCTCCTCTCTCCTCTAGGGCTCCCCGACCCTTTTGCAAAGATTGTCGTGGATGGGTCTGGGCAGTGCCACTCAACCGACACTGTGAAAAACACATTGGACCCAAAGTGGAACCAGCACTATGATCTGTGAGTTGAATGTTCTGTAAACCCCATGCGGAGTGGCAAGAAAGCAGGTGTCTAGCTTTTACGAGAAACATTTAAGAAAAAAAAAAAAGGATGACTTTTTTTTTTTTTTTTGAGACGGAATCTCGCTCTGTCGCCCAGACTGGAGTGCAGTGGCACGATCTCTGCTCACTGCAAGCTCCACCTCCTGGGTTCGCGCCATTCTCCTGCCTCAGCCTCCTGAGTAGCTGGGACTACAGGTGCCCGCCACCTCGCTCAGCTAGTTTTTTGTATTTTTTTTTTTAGTAGAGACGGGGTTTCACTGTGTTAGCCAGGATGGTCTCGATCTCCTGACCTCATGATCCGCCCGTCTCGGCCTCCCAAAGTGCTGGGATTACAGGCTGGAGCCACCGCGCCCGGCCGGATGACTTTTTATTGATACCAAAAGCAGATGGCCAAATGAATGTCTACGTTGCCTAATTTTAGAATTTATGTACTTGGAAGTTCTTGCATTTGCCATTTTCTTTTTTTCTTTTCCTTTTTTTTTTGAGATGGAATCTCACTCTGTCACCCAGGCTGGAGTGCAGTGGCACGATCTCAGCTCACTGCAACCTCTGCCTCCCGGGTACAAGCGATTCCCCTACCTTAGCCTCACAAGTAGCTGGGATTATGGACATACGCCACCATCCCCAGCTAATATTTGTATTTTTTAGTAGAGACAGGGGTTTCACCATGTTGGCCAGTCTGGTCCTGAACTCCTGACCTCACGTGATCTGCCCACCTTGGCCTCCCATAGTGTTGGGATTACAGGCGTGAGCCACCGCGCCCGACTGCATCTGGCATTTTCATAGATTTTTTATGGTTTGGTTTCGTATCTGTGATCCTCAAACTTTTCAATCTCCTGGCCATTTTAGCAGGAAAAAAGGCTGTAGTTTGTAAACTCCACATGCTACTGTTTTTCAGCAAAACCGTAAACCTAGTTGTAGTTTCTACCTAAAAAATGCATTTTTTTTTTTTTTTTTGAGACGGAGTTTTGCTTTGTCACCCAGGGTAGAGTGTGCAGTGGTGTGATCTCAGCTCACTGCGACCTCCACCTCCTGGATTCAAGCGATTCTCCTGCCTCAGCCTCCTCAGTAGCTGGGATTACAGGCACCTACAACCATGCCTGACTAATTTTTATAGTTTTAGTAGAGATGGGGTTTCACCATCTTGGCCAGGCTGGTCTTGAACTCCTGACCTCATGATCCACCCGCCTCGGCTTCCCAAAGTGCTCAGATTACAGACATGAGCCACCAGTGCTCTGCCTAAAAAAATGCATTATTATGACTATATGTTTCTGTTGACTTTGGAAATTTTTGCTTTTTAGTACATATATATTTTCTGCAACAGAAAATACAGTTTTATTTGATCAAAGCCATCAGACAATTTCTTATATTCATTCAAAAACTGGATTGTATTTTGAAGACCACTATTTTATTTTATTTTTTAATTTAATTTAATTTTTTTTTGAAAACAGAGTCTCACTCTGTTGCCCAGGCTGGAGCTCAGTGGCGCAATCTCGGCTCACCGCAACCTCCTCCTCTTCGGTTCAAGCAATTCTCATTCCTCAGCCTCCCGAGTAACTGGGATTACAGGCGCCCGCCACCACGCCCGGCTAATTTTTGTATTTTTAGTAGAGATGGGTTTCACCACGTTGGCCAGTCTGGTCTCGACCTCCTGACCTCAGGTGATCCACCTGCCTCAGCCTCCCAAAGTGCTGAGATCATAGGCATGAGCCACAGCGCCCGGCCATGAAGACCACTATTTTGTATGCACCCAAGTTTTCATGTTCCTACTAAGATATTTTCATCAAAGTAATCCTGAAAGATTATTGTCTTTTAATTAACACAAATTATACTGTGTTTGGGTGGGATTTTTATTTTTATTTTATTTTTTGAGACAGAGTCTCGCTCTGTTGCCCAGGCTGGAGTGCAGTGGCAAGATCTTGGCTCATTGCAAGCTCCGCCTCCCGGGTTCACGCCATTCTCCTGCGTCAGCCTCCCGAGTAGCTGGGACTACAGGCGTCCGCCACTGTGCCTGGCTAATGTTTTGTATTTTTAGTAGGGACGGGGTTTCACCATGTTAGCCAGGATGGTCTCGATCTCCTGACCTCGTGATCCGCCCGCCTTGGCCTCCCAAAGCGCTGGGATTACAGGCGTGAGCCACAGTGCCCGGCCTTGGGTGGGATTTTTAAGAATTATATTCTAAGATTCAGTTTCAGTGACACCGAGGCTCTGTAAGTGGGTTGAGTTCCTGTCTCTGTGGTTGACTTGCAGTGACAGTAAATGGAGGTTTAATGTCTTAGTGTCCTCTTGTGTACTTCGAATAGATCCATAGGTTTGTAAGTAGTCCCTTGTTACAAACCAGTATTCTGTATCAAACCTAATTGGTGAGAATTTATGAATCATGTTTCTGTCCTATGCAACTATTAAAATATAGTAAATTTGCCAGGTGCAGTGCCTCACACCTGTAATCCAAGCACTTTGGGAGGCCGAGGCAGGTGGATCACCTGAGGTCAGGAGGTTAAGACCAGCCAGCCTGGCCAACATGGTGAAATCCCGTCTCTACTAAAAATACAAAAATTAGCCATGCATGATGGCAGGTGCCTGTAATCTCAGCTACTGAGGAGGCTGAGGCAGGAGAATTCCTTGAACCCAGGAGGCGGAGGTTGCAGAGAGCCGAGACTGCGCCATTGCACTCCAGCCTGGGCGACAAGAGCAAAATTCTGTCTCAAAAAAATAAATAAATAAATAAAATATAGTAAGTTTGTTATAAGATTATTATTATCATATGGTTATCTACATTTGCTCCTTCTGTAAGGAGCAAAGTAATTCTTCTTCCCAGCCAGTTGAAATTAATGGACACGTATTTATTAAATGCCTGTTACGTGTGTAATACAGAGGCAACATTATTCTATAAGATTTCTTAAAGAGAAGATCTCATTGAGCTATCATAATTCAGAAATACAATTAAAGGCTGGGCATGGTGGCTCATGCCTGTAATCCCAGCACTTTGGGAGGCCAAGGCAGGCAGATCACCTGAGGTTAGGAGTTCAAGACCAACCTGGCCACATGGCGAAACCCCATCTCTACTAAAAATAGAAAAATTAGCTGGGCATGGTGATGCACACCTGTAGTCCCAGCTATTCGTGAGGCTGAGGCAGGAGAATCACTTGAACTTGGGAGGTAGAAGTTGCAGTGAGCCATCACGCAACTGCGCTCCAGCCTGGGGGCAACAGAGCAGGATTCTATCTCAAAAAAAAAAAAAAAAAAAGAAAGAAACACAATTAAAAATGAGTTTTGCTCTTTCTTTCCAGATATGTTGGGAAAACGGATTCGATAACCATTAGCGTGTGGAACCACAAGAAAATTCACAAGAAACAGGGAGCTGGCTTCCTGGGCTGTGTGCGGCTGCTTTCCAATGCCATCAGCAGATTAAAAGATACCGGATGTAAGAACCTAACGCTTTCCTGCCTTTTAATGCAACCGAAGAAAGCTTAGGAGGCATCGTTTTTTGTTTCGATTGCTGAATACTGAATTCCTGCCTTCCTCCCTAGTTCACATTCCTTGGGTTAAGTTTTGAATTGTTTGTTTACAGACCAGCGTTTGGATCTATGCAAACTAAACCCCTCAGATACTGATGCAGTTCGTGGCCAGATAGTGGGTAAGAACTTTCTTGTCTGTGTAAAGAGATGCTTTTCTAGAACTTACATTCAACCCTTCATCGCCGAGAACTCACGTACAGGCACTGACGATGCCGACGGGCCTCAGAGGCCAGACCACATACGGGGCCTTCTCTTCAGTACTAGGAAGTTTTATTATTTTATCTAATTCCCTTCTCCTGGCTTTTTTTTTCCTTCTGTTTTTTCTTTTTTTTTGAGATGGAGTGCAGTGGTGAGATCTCAGCTCACTGCAACCTCTGCCTCCCAGGTTCAAGCGATTCTCCTGCCTCAGCCTCCCGAGTACTTGGGACCACAGGTGTGAGCCACCACGCCCGGCTAATTTTTGTATTTTTAGTAGAGATGGAGTTTCACCAAGTTGGCCAGGCTGGTCTCAATCTCCTGACCTCAAGTGATCTGCCTGCCTCGGCCTCCCAAAGTGCTGGGCTTACAGACGTGAACCATCGCGCCCGGTCCCCTTCTCCTGGCTTTTAAAGTTGAGTTAAAATGACTCGGGTGCAGAAAGATTTAGGGTTAGAATTTTAAATGTAATTTTAATCATCACGTTTATGGACACTACATTTGTGACTGCATTATCCAAGGGTAGATAATAAGAATGGTGGCCGCACATACAGGAGTTGGGAAATAGTTGCCTCTGGAAGCCCCATCATATACGTAAAAAGCAAAGAGTTGTGAAGAATTCCATGTAATATAATCTCTACAGCCAGGGGATTGCATTATTTAAGGTGAAAAATTAAAGTGTGCTAACGTTACAAAGTTTGGCTAGAGGCAGTCTGTTGGAAGTGATTCAGCTGTTAAATAGCTCACCCTATTATCCACCCACTTGTATTAGTAGTATTTTAGGGTAACTGAGATATTGACTTGTAAGCACTGCTGCACGGACTCAAAACGGTCTCTCTGCAGCATACTGGAGTGATTCTAACTCCAAATCTTCTAGGTATTGTCCTGTGTAGACCTGACTCAAGATAAAGGAATAGTGCAGGCATACACCCTGAAATCTACCATCATGAAAAAGTTCTCACTGAATGCTTTCCTGTGTGTAATTTTTTTTTTTTTTCTTTGTGGAGGGATGTGCCAGGGAGAAAAACGAGTAACTGAAAACAACTTTATAAAAGTCTTGTTCATAGTAAAGATAGAGAATAAATATTTAGATTCACTTAGACTTTGCAGATGCTAAATGTACTCTCTGTGTCTTGATTCATTTATTTTTTTGAGACTGAATCTTGCTCTGTCGCCCAGGCTGGAGTGCAGTGGCGCGATCTCAGCTCACTGCAAGCTCTGCCTCCCGGGTGTAAGTGATTCTCCTGGCTCAGCCTCCTGAGTAGCTGGGGTTACAGCTGCCCGCCACCACGCCTGGGTGATTTTTTGTGTTTTTAGTAGAGACGGGGTTTCGCCATGTTGGCCAGGCTGGTCTGGAACTCCTGGCCTCAGGTGATCCGCCCGCCTTGGTCTCCCAATGTGCTGGGATTACAGATGTCAGCCACCGTGCCTGGCCTCTCTGTGTCTTTATTAAACTTAAGTCGGAATGTTCTTAAGAAATAAAAACTGGGCTCAGTGGCACATGCCTGTAGTCTAGCTACTCTGAGGCTGAGGCGGGAGGATTGCTTGAGCTCAGGAGTTTGAGGCCAGCCTGGGCAACACAGTGAGACTTAATCCCCCCCAAAAAAACTTCTTTATTTTTTTTTAATTTTCAATTTTTTTGGAGACAGAGTCTCACTCTGTCACCCCTACTGCAGTTCAGTGGTGCGATCTTAGCTCACTGTAAGGATCTCCGCCTCCTGGGTTCAAGTAATTCTCCTGCCTCAGCCTCCCAAGTAGCTGGGACTACAAGTGTGCGCCACCATGCCCGGCTAATTTTTGTATTTTTAGTAGAGATGGGATTTTGCCACGTTGCCCAGGCTGGTCTCAAACTCCTGAGCTCAGGCGATCCACCCGTCTCAGCCTCCCAAAGTGCTGGGATTACAGGCATGAGCCACCGTGCTTGGCCCAAAAAAAGTCTTCTTAAAAAATAAATCTTCTTAAAAATAGAGGGACTGAATATTGCATTGTTATTTTTATGGAGGCCAGAAGAAACATAGCACCCTTTTCAGAGCCACATTTACAAGGAATATTCCAAGTAGGACGCAGCTACCGGAGTAAAATGCTTCGTGTTCGAAAGGATAGGAATATATGTGTGTATGCATACACATATGCCTCATTTTTTATGATATCGTACATAAATGCTAAATGAGCAGTGACTCACTGTGTTATAATTATGTAAACCCCGCTGGGTTTTAACACAAGTCGTTCTTTTCTCTTTTAGTCAGTTTACAGACACGAGACAGAATAGGAACTGGCGGCTCGGTGGTGGACTGCAGGGGACTGTTAGAAAATGAAGGGTACGTATGACCACAGCGAGAGGCGGGCCGAGTTCTCTGCTGCCTTAACCTCTCGGCCTATAGGAGAGTGCCCTTCGCTCCTTAAGTCACTCTGCAGAATGCTTGAGATGCATAAGGATGTTGGGATAAAACTGTGAACCACTTTGCTTGTCTATTAAGGAAGCTGTAAAAACAACTGGGGTTGGCCAGGCAGAGTGGCTCACGCCTGTAATCCCAGCAGTTTGGGAGGCCGAGGCGGGTGGATCACGAGGTCAGGAGATTGAGACCATCTTGGCTAATACGGTGAAACCCCATCTCTACTAAAAATACAAAAAATTAGCCAGGCGTGGTGGCAGGAGCCTGTTGTCCCAGCCTACTCAGGAGGCTGAGGCAGGAGAATTGCTTGAACCTGGGAGGAGGAGGTTGCAATGAGCAGAGATCACGCCACTGCACTGCAGCCTGGGTGACAGAGTGAGACCCTGTCTCAAAAACAAACAAACAAAAACAAACAACAACAACAACAACAATTCAGGTTGTGCCTGAAAGACTCAGAATCCAATGAAAGAGGCTCCCATAGGCCAAAGATGGGTGAGTTTGAGCATCAATAAGGATTATAACTGCCTGTAATCCCAGCACTTTGGGAGGTCAAGGTGGCCGGAGGCTTTGGTCTCGAGTTTGAGACCAGCCAGGGCAATATAGCGAGACTTTGTCTCTGCTAAAAAATAAAAAATAAGAAATTAGCTGGGCATGGTGGCATGCACCTATAGTCCCAGCTGCTAGGGAAGCTGAGGCGGGAGGATTGCTTTGAGTCCAGGAGTTTGCAGTTGTGGTGAACCCTGATGACACCACTGCCCTCCAGCTTGGGCAACACAGCAAGACCCTGGCTCAAAGAGAAGAAAAGAATTATAACTGCCATGAATTTGGAACATATCAAATATATTAAAAATCCTTGGGTTCATAATGACGGGGGAAAGAACTCAACACACTAAAAACAAACTGCCGAACTGTCATTGGTCACTGTGACAATTTTGCAGTCCCCCATGAATTAATGGACCTGGCCAACAATCAATAATTGCTAACAACATCACAGAAAAGAGATGATCCAACGTTAACACACCTCTTGGAAATACAGGGGACCAGGAGTGTGTCTCACGGCCCCAAGGGAATATAATCAACAAGCATCCAGAATGGGGCTCTCTGTAGGACAGACACCCACCGTCTTCAACAGATAGACTGCGAGGAAAGCAAAGACAGGAGGGGAGGAGAACTGTCAACAATTCATATGAAAACAAACTTGAGACATAGCTACACATGCAAGGTGTGGACTTTGGATCCTGATTTATGAGACAATTGGAGAAATCTGAACACTGGCATTTGATTTTTTAAAAAATTAATGAACATTTTTTAGTCGTGATAATGGAAAAAGTCCTTGTCTTTTAGAGGGACAATATAGATCCTTTTAGAGGCTGAAATATTTAAGGATGAAGTCATAAAATGTTGGGGTTGGTGGGGAGGGATTGGTAGAGTGGACATTGGATGATGGTTAGTTGGGAGGGGTGGACACGGGGGGTTCATTGTACTGGTCTCTCAGTTTTTGTACATATTTGAAATTTTTCAATCTAAGATTTTAAAAAAGTATTTGCTTCTAAGGGACAGTAGCCTATTAAGGTAAATTGTCTTCAAAATTGCTCAGGGGGTAAAGATTGATGTTTAAAAAGTACCTAAAGGTATTTTGGTATTTTATGTAACCAGGAGTTTCATTATAGAGTAAAATAACATGGAAAATGGAGTATTTGGATATGATTTTATTTTATTTTCAAGATGGAGTCTTGCTCTGTCACCCAGGCTGGAGTACAGTGGTGCAGTCTTGGCTCACTGCAACCTCCTGGGTTCAAGCAATTCTCGTGCCTCAGCCTCCCAAGTAGCTGGGACCACGGGCATGTGCCACCATGCCTAGCTAATTTTTGTATTTTTAGTAGAGATGGGGTTTCACCATGTTGGTCAGGCTGGTCTTGAACTCCTGACCTCAAGTGATCTGCCCACCTCGGCCTCCCGAAGTTGGGATTACAGATGTGAGCCACCGCACCCGGCCTGGATGTGATTTTAAATCAAGAAAAATGAGATTTCATTTCACGAACTCCTCTGAGTCTAAGGCTGGTTTCTTCTAATCATTCCAGTCTACCCTACGGTGAAACTGTACAGTTGGCCTTGGGGACACTCCGGCCACCTGTTCCTCTTAGAAAAGTCTGTCTTTCTGTTTGAGTGGCACAGGGTGAATTTTACAAAACTAGGCCCTTGGAACACTGGACATTGTTAAAGGAAAGCAAATGAATGTATGTGACAGTGTCCCCAGGACACTAGCCCTAAGGCGCTGGTCTTGTGACTCCTCCATGGTGACACCATGCCTGCCTGCTCTCGTCCCTTTCAGATCGGTGTATGAAGACTCAGGGCCTGGGAGGCCACTCAGCTGCTTCATGGAGGAACCAGCCCCTTACACAGATAGCACCGGTGCTGCTGCCGGAGGAGGGAACTGCAGGTTTGTGGAGTCCCCAAGTCAAGATCAAAGACTTCAGGCACAGCGGCTTCGAAACCCTGATGTGCGAGGTTCACTACAGACGCCCCAGAACCGACCACACGGCCACCAGTCCCCGGAACTGCCCGAAGGCTACGGTGAGAGAATGTACCCTGCTGTGGCCAGTGCCATCTGCCCTGTTTCCAGGAGCTTGACTTTTTTTTTTTTTTTTGAGACAAGGTCTCGCTCTGTCACCCATGCTGGAGTGCAGTGGCATGATCATGGCTTACAGCAGCCTTGACCTCCCTAGCTCAAGTGATCCTCCCGAGTAGCTGGGATTACAGGCACACACCATCATGCCCAGCTAATCTTTGTATTTTTTGTAGAGAATGGGTCTCGCCATGTTGCCCAGGCTGGTCTCAAACTCCTGGGCTCAAGTGATCCGTTTGCCTCAGCCGCCCAAGTGCTGGGATTACCGACGTGAGCCACGGCACCCGGCCTTTAACCCTTTTTGAGTAGCCTGTTTGTGCCGTAAGTGCGGATGTTTGCATGGCTATGCCATTTGATAATCGTGGCAGTGTAAAGACAACTGGAGGAAAATGGTGCTCAATCTAGCTAAGCATGAATTTTCAGCAATTGCTCCACATCTCCCAGTCTAGAAATTAAGTGGAAATCTTAGGCAAACGAAGACCAGAGCCAACCAAGATAACATGTAGGCTAGATGAGGATGTCTGTAGTGCTCTGGAAAGGAGAGCATGGGGCAAGACGGAGAAGAGGGGATTATTTGGCCACCTCAGAAGAACCGGGAGAAGACGGGGAGCGTTAGCTAGATGTAGAGAATACCAGAAGGGAGGGCATCGAGGGTTGGTTACAGACTCTCCCTGGAACTGAAGTTGTCTAATGTGGATCCCTGATTTCTTGTGTAGAACAAAGAACAACAGTCCAGGGCCAGGTTTACTTTTTGCACACACAGACTGGAGTTAGCACGTGGCACGACCCTAGGATACCAAGGTAAGCCTCTTGAAATGCACACCCTCCCAGCTGTCTTTCCAGCAGTTGACTTGAAAAGCCAGTGCCCTCTCCCAGACGTGTTGCTCTTGTTTTAAACTAAAAATATTGATGAATGAGATGATATTGATGTCTGGGATTTCCTTCAGATAAGCTGGGGTGGGGGGAGTGGCCAGGGGTACATTTGAAACGAGGTTGACCGTGATCATTGCTGAAGTTGGTTACACAGTGATTCCTTATGATCGCTCATTTTTTATATGCTTAAAATTTTCTATCATAAGTCAAGGAAATATAAAGACTCTGTTACCCTTTCTGTCTTCTACTTTACCGTCCCCATTGCCTCAGTCCCTCGGGGACCATTCCTGGGGGAGATGAAGCTTTTCTATACGAATTCCTTCTGCAAGGCCATACATCTGAGCCCAGGTTAGAGAGACTCCCCCACCCCATAACAGAGTTAAGTTTCTTTGTTTCTTTTCTTTGCTTTTTATTTCCTTTTGGAATAGCATTACTACCTAATACGAGTTTTGGTAATACTTAGTTCCTTTTTATTCATAATTTGTTTCATCTGAGAATAAACTTCCTGTCTTTGATTTTCCAAATCTGTGTTTAATTTATGACTCAGTACCTATAATGAGACTGGAAATATATTACCTGCAAACGAATGCAGCATCTCTTTTGTCCCCCGTTAGAAATGACAGGCTTTTGTGTTAATTAGAAACACATCTCGGTCGGTAAAGCTGTGCTCCCTTCTGACTGTAGATTGTGTTGAAATGATTAATCAGGAGAATAATCATTCTTAGCGTGGAAAATACTTGTTGAACAAAAAGCCCATTTGAAAAATGAGAATGGCTTGTCCTGCAACTGTTTAGAAGCAAGTTTCTGAATGCATGTTCCTGTATTCTCCCTTCCCCCGAAAAGCTTGGTGCTGTCTGGGAACTTTCTAATGAAGAAACCCTTCTGGCCTGGAGCGTTTAATGACACTTGTGAATTCAGTTAGTTTTCTGACAGCACTAAGATACTTCCTACTATTTGGGCCTTCTTTCCTATAAGAAATGATATTCTGTGGGGAGCCCCCGTTCCTTATCATGGTTATAAGCGCTCAAACTTCCTTTTTTTTTTTTTTTTGAGATGGAATTTTGCTCTTGTCACCCAGGCTCGAGGGCAATGATGTGATCTGGGCTCACTGCAACCTCCACCTCCCGGGTTCAAACGATTCTCCTGCCTCAGCCTCCCAAGTACTGGGATTACAGGCACCTGCCACCACACCCAACTAATTTTTGTATTATTAGTAGAGACGGGGTTTCATCATGTTGGCCAGGATGGTCTTGAACTCCTGACCTCAGGTGATCTACCCGCCTCCCAGAGTGCTGGGATTACAGGCGTGAGCCACCGCACCCAGCCTGAAAGTTTCGTTTTTAATCTCTTGGATGTTGCTGCTGTTTGCAACAGAGGGGCCTGGACTGAGTGGAGGTTTGGCGTAAGTAGCACCACGAAGGTCCATCTTAGCAGAGCTGGGACACAGACACCTTGATAAGGAACCTCTGCGGCTTCTGTTGCTGACTTTTGGCCTCATTCCTCCATACTCAGCTGGATAAACCTTTCTGTATCTTCCATTTTGGTAGAGACCTTAACAGTGTGAACTGTGATGAACTTGGACCACTGCCGCCAGGCTGGGAAGTCAGAAGTACAGTTTCTGGGAGGATATATTTTGTAGATCATAATAACCGAACAACCCAGTTTACAGACCCAAGGTTACACCACATCATGAAGTAAGACTTTAAAAATAGTTTTTGCTGACCTCTTTCATTGATAATAGAATGCTTTCTTGGACTGATTTGTGTGAATGTATTGACTGCCTTGCTGGTTGGGTAATAAGCGTGGTCAAAATGATGTTAGATATCTGGTGGATAACTGCATATTTTAGACTCTTAAATTAGCTGTGAGGAGCACTGAAGCCCTAGATTGCTGCTACCCTTTTCTTACTTGCAGCCTAGATAAAATTTACCGAGATGGAAGTCTTAGGCAGCTTCACGAAGGAAGCTTCTGCAGGCAGCGCTCTCATGAGACATGCGGCCCTTAGGTTGAGAAGTAGAGATAGGCGATGTCCTCCCCCTAGTGCCTGCACGGTGGGGAACTCGATACCTTGGAACTGGGAATTCTCTTGGATCCCATATTTAGTGTTCCAGGCCTGTTGTGTTCTCAGAGCCAAACATCCCACGTAGCTCTTTTTTTAATTTTGAGACGGAGTCCCGCTCTGTCGCCCAGGCTGGAGTGCAGTGGCGCGATCTCGGCTCACTGCAAGCTCTGCCTCCCTGGTTCAAGTGATGCTCCTGCCTCAGCCTACTGAGTAGCTGGGACTACAGGCACCTGCCACCATACCCGGCTAATTTATTATTTTTTTAGTAGAGATGGGATTTTGCCACGTTGGCCAGGCTGGTCCCAAATTCCTGACTTTGGGTGATCTGCCTGTCTCGGCCTCCCGAAGTGCTGGGATTACAGGCATGAGCCACTGCGCCCGCCCTCGACATAGCTCTTTTTACCGGCAGCTGTGTGTCTCAGTGGCAAAACTTAAACTGGACAACTGCCACTTTGTCACCATACTAATACTACTCCTTTTATTTTACTGAAAGTTTGCTCTCAGTGAGCAGGCGTGGAAATCTCTTGGCGGTAAAAATGAGGGATGGTTTTCATTAGATTTCACTCGAGCAGTCTGCTGCTGTGCCTATCATTAGATTTCATTTGAGCTCTCCACTGTTATCTTCTTTTAAAATTTTTTCCCATCATCTCCATTTCATTCTAACTGCCAAGGTGCATCTGATGGTGTTGGTCCATCTCATGGGTGTGTAATAGATGCATAATAAATGACAACCATTTCCATTTTTATTTGTAGTAGTAAAGTGTGAGATAAGTGGTTGCTTGGAATTGGGGTACCTCCTTTTTTTTTGAGACACAGTCTGGCTCTGTCGCCCAGGCTGGAGTGCAGTGGTGTGATCTCGGCTCACTGCAACCTCCGCTTCCCGGGTTCAAGTGATTTTCCTGTCTCAGCCTCCTGAGTAGGTGGGATTATAGGTGCCCACCACCACACCTGGCTAATTTTTTGTATTTTTAGTAGAGACGGGGTTTCACCATGTTGTCCAGGCTGGTCTCGAACTCCTGACCTCAGGTGATTCACCTGCCTCGGCCTCCCAAAGTGCTGGGATTACAGGCTTGAGCCACCACGCCCGGCCTGGGGTACCTCCTTTATTGTACTGTAGACCTATATTTAGGCTAATGTGGTCATCAGCGACTTTTACACAGCTAGCTAGGTACCTGGTTATGCCATCAGGGAAGCAAATTCTCCCTGAAGGTGCATGTAGCAAGCCCTCTCCGCCGACCCTGTCGCGTACGTGGGTGCTTGCAGCTCCCCTGGCCGGGGCTTCAGAGTGACTCTCTGCGTCTCTTCTTCCCAAGTCACCAGTGCCAACTCAAGGAGCCCAGCCAGCCGCTGCCACTGCCCAGCGAGGGCTCTCTGGAGGATGAGGAGCTTCCTGCCCAGAGATACGAAAGAGATCTAGTCCAGAAGCTCAAAGTCCTCAGACACGAACTGTCGCTTCAGCAGCCCCAAGCTGGTCACTGCCGCATCGAAGTGTCCAGAGAAGAAATCTTCGAGGTAGAGAGTTCAGGGCCACTGCCCAGACCCTGTTCAGAAACAAATAAGGCAGCTCAGACAAAGGAATCTCAGATGCCTTTGTTTTAAAGGGCTGCTTTAAATGAACTGCTTTGTGGGTGATGTCTGCGTTTCAGGGAACCCTTCTTTCTCTTGGTATTTCAGGTATTGATTTTATTACTAAGGGAAGTGCAGAGTTTGTCGGAACACAGCTTGTGTAGAGGGAGGGAACGGTATTTATTTCCTCTCATGGTAAAAAGGGAGACGACTAAATAGTTTCACCTCTAGGTGAAAACCTAGAGGTGTATATAGAAACTAGCACTAAAAAAATAGTGGGAACCGCCTTGTCTACATGACGCGGGTTAAATATTCCTGCAGTCTGCGCCTTCCCCAGAGCCAGGCAGTCTCCCTCCTCTCTTCTTGTACGAGATGTCATCTGAGGGCTGTCCTTCTCAGGGCAGCTCAGGGGCTGGGGGTCGTCCTGCTTCTCCTGTGGAAATTGGCAGGGAGCAGGTGGCTCCTGGGACACGTTCTGTCCCTTACACGGCTTCCTGCAGGAGCAGATCTCTAAACAGACCGGCGCTTTTCCCAAGAAAGCCGACCACTCGGGAAAATCTCCATGGCATTTGGGCCATTTCCTGCCCTCCTTTGTGGAGACACTGTCAGAAATGATCAAAGGAGACAGAGCACAGATTCTCCCTGGGTGACAGTGCCGAGGGAGCACAGCGGGGCCAGGGAGCTGAGCGCCTTCCCCACGGCCAGGGCTGGGCCTGGGTGTTGGATGGGCAGCTTGGCCGCAGTGCCCAGCCCTGCCTGCTGCATGTCTGCCCTTGTTGCAGGGTTAGAAAAGCGCTGAAGTACTGACTTCACTACCAGATTGTTTCCTCTTTCCCTCTCAGGTTGCCAGAGTTTTTTTTTGTTTTTGTTTTTGTTTTTTTGAGACAGAGTCTCGCTCTGTTGCCAAGGCTGGAGTGCGTGATCTCGGCTCACTGCAAGCTCCGCCTCCCAGGTTCAAGCGATTCTCCTGCCTCAGCCTCCCGAGTAGCTGGGATTACAGGCACCCGCCACCACACCCGGTTACTTTTTTGTATTTTTAGTAGAGACAGGGTTTCACCACGTTGGCCAGGCTGGTCTCAAACTCCTGACCTCAGGTAAGTTGCCCACCTCAGCCTCCCAAAGTGCTGGGATTACAGGTATGGGCCACCGCACCCAGCTGGGTTGCTGGAGTTTGAATTGCGTTAAATTTAAAGCATAAAAAAATTCTTAAGTACCTTGTTACTGAATCTACATCTACAGACATGTAGTAGCTTCTACTTCAAGTGCTGAGTCTGAGGGAATAGCAGGCTGATCACATGTGTTCTGTGCTGTGCTTAAGCTACCTTATGTCTTACTTAAAAACTTAAAATCTTTTTGCTTTTTGACTCAGTGTGAAGTCAAATGTGATTTTTCACTTTAGATATAAAAACAGGCTCAGAACTCCCTTAGCATTCAGACTTTCTAATGTCTTGATTTTGGTTGCAATGCATAAGTTGTTTATAGTGTGCAGTGAAATTAATCTATACAGAGAAAAACCAACCCTAGTGAGATTTGTCCTTCACTCCTTGGTGATTCACTGAAAACAGACACGTGTTTCCCTTAAGGTTAGTGTTTCCTGGCATTGTGTTTGTTTTGTTGTTGTCTCAGAGGGAGAAACTGAGAAAAAAGATGATGGAATATACTAGATGCCAAAGAAACATTCCGATTAGGAGCCAGATAAAACTTGAATTGGAATGGATGCATATTCTTAACCAGGCGCCATTACCAATAACCATTTATAACTTGAAGAATAAGAAATGTTCTTCTCTCTGAAACTGTGATGTTGCTATTCAGGAGTCTTACCGCCAGATAATGAAGATGCGACCCAAAGACTTGAAGAAACGGCTAATGGTGAAATTCCGCGGGGAAGAAGGTTTGGATTACGGTGGCGTGGCCAGGTGAGTTGCTAATTCACCTTCTCTGCTGCGTGGATTTCTGTCTTTTCAGGAGAAGTCATTTGCCCTTCTCCAGTGCTCATCACCAAGCACTCCTGGGCAGGGCTGATGTCTCCCTGGAGCAGTCGGGCCAGCATGCGCTGGCTGCAGCCACCCTCTAACAGGAATTCCTCAGAGCATGCTCGTGCCAGCCTCTTGCCATAACCTACCAGAATATCCGTGATCATCACTACTAATCAACTTCTTGTAAAGCTAGAATTCAGCTTTTAAACTCACTCCCTTCTTTTGAAACATAATTTCAGGACATGCTCCTGAAATTAACACAGGAGGTGGCCTTGCTCTCCTCTGTAGAGGATTTTCTGCAGGGAGCAGGGCAGGGACTGCATTTGTGCATGTAAACTGCATGTAAATCGCATTCATGTCAAAAGAATTATATGTAAAATGTTGAAATTGTGGTCAAAATAATTCAAGAAAATGATATTAAAAAACCAGAATAGAATGACGAAAAGCTGCTATTTCACGTCCTGCCTCTTTTCACTTTCAAGACAATTTTTCTTTTTTGTCTTTTTTGAGACGGAATCTTGCTCGGTTGCCCAGGCTGGAGTGCAGTGGCGCAATCATAGCTCACTGCAGCTTCAACCTCCAGGGCTCAAGCCAGCCTCCCACCTCAGCCTCCCAAGTAGCTGGAACTACAGGTGTGTAACACCACGCCTGGCTAATTTTTAAAAAGTTTTTTGTAGAGATGAGGCCTTACTATGTTGCCCAGGCTGGTCTCAAACTCCTGGGCTCAAGCCATCCTCCCATCTTGGCCCCCAAAGTGCTGAGATTGCAGGTGTGAACCACTGTGCTTGGCTAAGACAACTGCTCCTTAACTCATTTAGCTCTTTGTTTGAATAGGTGTCTTATTATTTCTGGATTTAATGATTTATGGGCATATACAGAAGATAGACTGACTCTAGTTACTCTCATGTTCAATTTAGTAATATGAATCTTTTTAGTTCTTCCCTCATTTGTAACTTCATGTCCTGTGCTTTCACCTTTAGTTTTTGATTTATCAACTAGAGACATGATCTCTGGACCTCTCAGTTGCATAAGAACAGGATATTCATACTTGTAACTTCTCTTCAGCATTCCTTCTGCCTCTTAAATTCTGTCATCTGTAATACTACTTTTATATTGTCAAGGTTAAGATTTACATTCTCTTCTGTAACCAAAATTTGGTGAGTCTCCTATGCCTGTCTACCAATTATTTGTAAAGGGATGAAAGTTTATATGGTTTATATTATTATGAATGAAAATATTGTCCATTAAGGGGTTACATAGTTTCTAGAATTTGTTTAACTTTTTGGAACAAATTCTAATTTTTCCAAGAATTTCTTCTTCCCTTTTTTTCTGGAGACAGAGTCTCACTCTGTGGCCCAGGCTGGAGTCCAC
The DNA here is from genome assembly GCF_008728515.1 of Papio anubis. NCBI lineage: Eukaryota > Metazoa > Chordata > Mammalia > Primates > Cercopithecidae > Papio > Papio anubis. Next base: position 140,992,238 of record NC_044979.1, read on the forward strand.
TGGCTGGATCTCAGCTCACTGCTACCTCCACCTCCCAGGTTCAAGTGATTCTTGAGCCTCAGCCCCCTGAGTAGCTGGGATTACAGGAGCGAGTCACCATGTCCAGCTAATTTTTGTATTTTTAGTAGAGATGGGGTTTCACCATGGTGGCCAGATGGGTGCTGAACTCCTGACCTCAGGTGATCCTCCCGCCTTGGCTTCCCTCCCCAGTAGCTTTCACTGTCTCTATTGCCCCTTGAACTTCAAGTCCTCCAGGACGGTTATACATCATACCTTCTGACAGCCCCCCTGTGTCTCCTGCAAGGCTTCTGTGCAGCCTGATGGCAGTTCTCTCGCTCCTCTGTGCCACGGTCGTCGTGAGACTTCACTGCTTCCCTGGGTGAGGTCCATTGTCCTGGGCGTCCTGTAGCTTCCCCTTTCTTGGCGTCCTCCCTTGTCATGCTGTGACCACCTCATGGTTGTGTGGTGTGATGTCTCCGTTTCTCGTCTGCATCTTCCGAGAGACTCAAACTGCACACAGTGAGGAACCTTGTCTTGTTCACAGCTGATCCCTGGTTCTTAGAACAGCAGCTAACACACAGCGGAACACTTGTCTCCGTAAATATGTGCCAAATGAATGAATTTTACTTTTTGTTAATTTCTTCGCACATTTTCTTTCTTTGGTCGTTCTGAAATGCTTGTTACTCAGCTGTTGGACTCCCTGGTTTGGTCGGGTAGGAGTTACATTCCTTCCGCGTCTTCCGTAGTCGTCCAGTCTTCTGCGTGGAGACAGGTCTTTGTGCATTTCCCTTGACTGACATGATGCTGTAGTGGGAAGAGCTGGGAATCCCTGCTCTGCCACCTCCAGTGTGGTCTTGCAGTGTTATTTCACCACTGGAGTCTTCCTCCTAATGGGGTCATACCTATCTCAGAGAGAGGTGGAGCGATTCCAGTTGCACGTGTATTACCCATGTGCAGGGGTGTGTTCATTATCCGATCTGTGGGAGTCAGGCTACACTTACCTCCCCAGTATTTAGTCCTGAAGTCCTTTCTGTAGCTTCCCCTGTTTAGTTATTGCTTCCCCTACCACTTCCAGAACACAGCTGATTGTATCTTCATGTCGTCCATGGCTCGGTTGGAACGTTTGCTTATATTTTAATCACTTCCTGTCTAGACAATTGAAGGTCTTTGTCTTTTTGAAAAAAGGTTCTTCCTAAATCGAAACTCCAAAACTTGGGATGAATTCAAATTCAGCAACATTGCCTTTGTAGTAAAGAAACTTTATAGGATTCGGAGTCTCATCTCTTCTGGCTGTCCTTTCTGTTCTTTTGAGTACAATACAGAACTGTTTTTGTTTGATATTTTTCGTGTATTCTCATGATTTTCTTGGACAGCTTCTCTGCATTTGTGTCTGTCCTTCCCTATTCTCTCTCATTTCTGTTTGAAAGAGTAAGAAATTCCAGAATAAAATTTGGGGCTGCTATCTTAATGCGATCCATTGAAAAGGAGTTTTGAGTAGAATGAACGAAAGACTCTGTAGATCTGCCACAGGTGTTTGTCTGAGACCGCCCACTAGCTGGGCTTATCGCAACCCGAGTGCAGCCACTGAACCATACAGTTTCTAGTTGAAATGCCTTTTTTTTTTTGGCTTGACTCTTTTTAACTTTGGGGTTTTTAAAATAATAAAATGATGCAAACATTAAAGAAACTCAGAAAATAATAACTCAGGCTGGGCGCGGTGGCTCACTCCTGTAATCCCAGCACTTTGGAAGGCCGAGGTGGGTGGATCATTTGAGGTCAGGAGTTCGAGACCAGCCTGGCCAACATGGTGAAACCCCGTCTCTACTAAAAATACAGAAATTAGCCGGGCCTGGTGGCGCATGCCTGTACTCCCAGCTACTCAGGAGGCAGGAAAATCGCTTGGACCCGGAAGGCAGAGGTTGCAGTGAGCCAAGATTACACCACTGTGCTCCAGCCTGGGCGACAGAGCGAGACTTCATCTCAGGAAAAAATATATATATATATAGAAATTTTAGCATGTATCAAATGCATTTTTGTTGTTTGCTCCCAGGGAGTGGCTTTATTTGCTGTGCCATGAAATGTTGAATCCTTACTACGGGCTCTTCCAGTATTCTACAGACAATATTTACATGTTGCAAATAAATCCGGATTCTTCAATCAACCCCGTAAGTATGAATGAACAAAGAGGTAGGGAATTGAGTTGGAGAATTTTTGAGATGGATTTTCAGTTTCATTCTCAGTTCTTGGTCTATTCGTTGTAGAGTTAATCAAAGACATTGGTAAGCAAAACATGGAAAGGTAAAGTGAAAACTGAGTTAAGATGGATGATTTCAATCTGGTATTTTCAGAGACTGTGGTCATTGGGTGTGTTGTGTTGAAGGAGTTGAAGTGGGAAGCGGAGCTGTTCATACACTCGGGACACTTTATGATCATTCGAGGGAACTGTGGAATGATGACTGTATTTGTTAATGGTGTCATTCTAAGGAGTGGGTTCTGAAGTCCAGCCTCCTCCCAGTCAAAACTGGAATCTTTCCAGAACTAGCTTTCTAAGCCACAAATGCTGCCACCCTTAGTGTGCTGGTTTTAGAGATGAGGAAGTCAGTGCAGTGTTTGCACGCCCAGCCCGAGGGCGAGGGCGGGCAGCCGGCCAGCAGGGGCTCCTCCTATGGCGCCACGGCCTTCACCAGCGTCCTGCACAGGCCGCTGAGGCAAAGGCGGGGCAGGCCCCGCTTGTGCATTCAAATGCGGAAGAACCTTTCACCAACATGGAAGCAGAGTTTTGACTCATTGTTTGAGGTGAACGTAATTCAAACCTGAAAGTAGAGATGTGTGGTTCCTGAGTTAAAAACCAGAACGGGTTCCTGAGTTAAAAACCAGAACGGTGTGGCTCACGCCTGTAATCCCAGAGCTTTGGGAGGCCGAGGCGGGCAGATCACAACGTCAGGAGATGGAGACCATCCTGGCTAACACGGTGAAACCCCCGTCTCTACTAAAAAATACAAAAAATTAGCCGGGCGAGGTGGCGGCCACCTGTAGTCCCAGCTACTCGGGAGGCTGAGGCAGGAGAATGGCATGAACCCGGGAGGCGGAGCTTGCAGTGAGCCGAGATCGCGCCACTCACTGTACTCCAGCCTGGGTGACAGAGCGAGACTCCGTCTCAAAATACAAAAAGAAAAAAAAAAAAAGCGCCAACACGGCGGTCGTTGAGGGATTGTTCTTATTTTTTTTTTTTTTTTTTTTTTTTTTTTTTTGAGACAGAGTCTTGCTCTGTCCTCCAGGCTGAAGTGCAGTGGCGTGATCTCTGCTCATTGCAACCTCTGCCTCCCGGGTTCAAGGGATTCTCCCACCTCAGCTTCCCGAGTACCTGGGATTACAGACGCCCGCCACCACGCCCAGCTAGTTTTTGTATTTTTAGTAGAGATGGGGTTTCGCCATGTTGGCCAGGCTGGTCTCAAACTCCTGACCTCAGGTGATCCACCTGCCTCAGCCTCCTAAAGTGTTGGGATGACAGGCGTGAGCAACCACAGCCAGCCTAGAATTGTTATTTGACTTGGCTTATTCATACATATTTTCCTGTGGTCTTTTTTCCCCCTTAGCATTTCTTCCCTCCCTCCCTCTCTTTCTTTCCCTCCCTCCCTTCCTTTTGTTCTGGATTAGAGGAGGAAGGGAACTTGCCCTTTTCTTTCTCATGCCGTGGGAGGGAGCGCAGGGCTGGCTTCCTGGGCGTGCGTCCAGCATGGTGCCGAGGCCCTACAGTGTCAAGGCCCCAGGCTTGGTTTAATTCTCTGTTGTCACCAAGGTGAAATTCTCAGTCAATGCGGAACACGGGGCTCCTCTGCCAGTTATATGGCCCTTCTGAGGAGGTGTTGGCCCTGACAGCATAGAAAACGTTGTCCAGCGAATCTAGGTAAATTTCTGCTACACAAGCAGCCGTCTTTCACTTGCTCAGCAGCGGGGCCTGTGAGTCCCTGAGTCAGTAGGTCTGGCTGCCTCTGGGACACTTTTCCCAAGAAGCTCGGGGACAGCACTTCTTGGGAAGCGAGATTCCACATTGGCCGGCATCGTGCTGACAAATTCGTGTTCTCTGGTGCCCCCTACAGGACCACTTGTCTTATTTTCACTTTGTGGGGCGGATCATGGGGCTGGCTGTGTTCCACGGACACTACATCAATGGGGGCTTCACGGTGCCCTTCTATAAGCAGCTGCTGGGGAAGCCCATCCAGCTCTCAGACCTGGAATCCGTGGACCCGGAGCTGCATAAGAGCTTGGTGTGGATCCTGTAAGTATTGACTGACGGCGCACGGTCACCTGGCTTAGGGTACACCAACCACCGCGTCTACTGTGTGCATGCATGTGTGCCTCTGTGTGTGTGTGTGTGTGTGTGTGTTATTTTGGGGATCATTGTGAAATTGAAGAGACACAAAGAAACCATTGTATTATAACCAGAAACAGAAAAGGAGATTCTTTGGGAGACCGAGGTGGGCAGATCACTTGAGCCCAGGAGTTTGAGAGCAGCCTGGGCAACATAGCGAGATCCCATTACAGCAAAAAACAAACAAACAAACAAAAAACAAACAACAACAAAAAAACCCACCAGATCTAGTAAAAATATTCAGTTGACTTATTTTCCTCGTGATGTTGGACAGGTTTCTCTTCATGGACTACATTGTTTCCTTGAATGATGAAGGTAAGATCCTAGACGTTAACAGGCCACTCCCCAGGCCCATTGTGGGGTGTGTGTGACACTCAGGGTGTCTCCAGTTAACCTACACAGGGGCCAAGCAAGTATCAAAACAAAATGAACATTTAGTTACCTGTGCTTTAGAATTATTCTAAACACTCTGTTAAGAGCAGCAGGCAGTGACAAGATGAACCGTGACTGTCACGGGTCCTTGCAGATTTCAAGGGGACAAAAGATCAGGCTCTGGCAGATGGAGGGATGTGGGTGAGTCGGAATCAGGGCCTCCTGGTTGTGTCCCATGTGTCATGTGTTCCAACTTGAAGAGGGGACTCTGGGGATCGGGTAGAAAATCTTCTACTCAGCTGGGTGCAGTGGCTCCATGCCTATTATCCCAGTACTTTGGGAGGTTGAGGTGGGCAGATCACTTGCTCTTTTCACTTGAGGTCAAAGGTTGGAGTTCGAGACCAACCTGGCCAACATGGTGAAATCCCGCCCCTACTAAAAATAAAAAAATTTTAAGAAGCCAGGTGTGGCATGTGCCTGCAATCCCAGCTAGTTGGGAGGCTGAAGCAGGAAAATTGCTTGAACCCAGGAGGCAGAGATTGCTATGAGCTGAGACTACACCACTGCACTCCAGCCTGGATGACAGAGTGAGTCTGTCTCAAAAAAAAACAGAAAGAAAATCTTCCACTCTGCCTATGGCTCAAGAACGATGGCAGATTCAAGAGCTACTTTTCACTTTCGAGTGCTTTTGTGTTTGAACTGATGCGTTTGGAAAGGCTGCCTCTAAGGGAGGAATGGTTTTTTATTTATTTATTTATTTTTTTTGAGGTGGAGTCTCGCTCTGTCGCCCAGGCTGGAGTGCAGTGGCTCAATCTCGGCTCACTGCAAGCTCCACCTCCCAGGTTCAAGTGATTCTCCTGCCTCAGCCTCCCGAGTACCTGGGACTACAGGCGCCTGCCACCACGCCTGGCTAGTTTTTTGTATTTTTAGTAGAGATGGGGTTTCACCATGTTGGCCAGGCTGGTCTCAATCTCCTGACCTCGTGATCTGCCCACCTTGGCCTCCCAAAGTGCTGGGATTACAGGTATGAGCTGCTGCACCTGGCCGGGAACGGCATTTTCTTGGCGTGGCTTCATCTCCAGGTCAATTTCCCTTTGACCCTGATACCTCTTCACATTCCTGCCTTTTGACTCCCACACTCAGCGTACAAAGCAGCTGGGTTGTGGGTCTCCTGAAACCACAGGATGGTAGAGCAACCTGCTCCCCGCCTTCTATGATTGTGGAAGCCAGGAGTGGGGACATCTGGAACCAGAGCTGTGGTGTCCAGGTCCTCCAGCACCTGTTGCTGTGCCGCCCCCACACAGGTTCTGTGTCTGCCCAAAGCTGTCCTCTCTTGCAGCCCCGGGTCTGGCAGTCGTAAATGTTGTCTGTCTACCCAATGACCCCACGTGGTGGCAGAGCTCTAACCTACATCCTCCTGTCTTATTTCAACAGAGAGAACGACATCACGCCTGTACTGGACCACACCTTCTGCGTGGAACACAACGCCTTCGGACGGATCCTTCAGCATGAACTGAAACCCAATGGCAGAAATGTGCCGGTCACAGAGGAGAACAAGAAAGAATACGTCCGGTAATGCCACCTGGGGGGACGGCCGGGTGCCTGGGGCGTGGCTGAGCCTGCGTTTAGTTGCTTGTAGGGGACGGCCGGGTGCCTGGGGCGAGGCTGAGCCTGCGTTTAGTCGCCTGTGGGGGACGGCCAGGTGCCTGGGGCGAGGCTGAGCCTGCGTTTAGTTGCTGTAGCTCCTTCGCTGTGTGATGGCTGGCACTTGTGATCAGATCACATGAACAGAGGCGACTTTCAGAAACCAACAGCTCAGCAGCAGCATCGGGGATCTGCTTGGAGGGGCCCTGATGGGGCCAGGCCTGGCCTGAGGGACAGAGCCCATGTGGGGAAGGACTTTTCAGTGACCACCTAATTATGGATGCAGAGGTCAGAGGCAAAGGAGAGAGCAGTGGCTTTGGAGGGTCTCGGTGCTCAGTCCGAGGAAGCCACCCTCTCAGTTTTTTTCCATCCCTAACTTGAGGCAAATCCATGTTCAGGCCTCGGCATTTGCAGCTGAGAACTATGTGGGCACGTCTGTGTGCCACGCTGCCCTGTGCTGTACTTTCAAATGTACTTTTACACATTTAAAAATTGTTTACATTTTTATAGGGTCTTGCTATGTTGCCAGGCTGGTCTTGAACCCCTGGCCTCAAGTGATCCTCTTGCCTCAGCCTCCCAAGGGGCTGGGATTCCAGGTGTGAGCCACTGTGCCTGGCCAGAACATGCTTTCAAATTGCAGCAATTGACGTGACAGATCAGGTTCAATCCTCCTGTTTTCAGGGGCGAATCGGAATGAATCAGGGCATGCACTGAGTCATTTTTAACGTGATGCCAAGGTTTGGTACTACTAGCTGGTGGTATGTCTGTCTTGGTGGAGAGATCTGGTGGGGAGCCCAGTGTGTTCCCATGTTTGTCAGACTGTGATATCAGAACCGGCTCACAGGTCAGGCATGGAGGCTCACGCCTGTCATCCCAGCACTTTAGGAGACCGAGGCGGGCGGATCACCTGAGGTCAGGAGCTCAAGACCAGCCTGGCTAATATGGTGAAACCCTGTCTCTACTAAAAATACAAAAATTAGCCAGGCGTGGTGGCAAGTGCCTGTAATCCCAGCTACTGGGGAGGGTGAGGCAGGAGAATCGCTTGAACCCAGGAGGCAGAGTTTCCAGTGAGCCGAGATTGCGCCACTGCACTCCAGCCTGGGTGACAGAGTGAGACCCTGTCTCCAGAAAAAAAAAAAAAAGGATAAAAAAGCCTGCCCATGGTGGAAAATCCACTTGGTGTTGCATCCAACTTGCGAGTTTTTCTTCCAGGCTGTATGTAAACTGGAGGTTTATGAGAGGAATTGAAGCCCAGTTCTTAGCTCTGCAGAAGGGGTTCAATGAGCTCATCCCTCAACACCTGCTGAAGCCTTTTGACCAGAAGGAACTGGAGGTAGGTGCCTGCCGTGCGGAGTTGACCCAGGGCATTCGGGGGCTCCCCTGTGGCTGGCGTCTGCCTGTTTTAAATCCTTGCTGCGAGCGGCCGTTTCCTAGTAAGCCTAGGAGCTGTTGGGGTTCCCAGACTAGAGCAAGAGTGGGGAGTAGAGGGTGTTTATGCCGGTTGGTAACCGACGAGATGTCTGCCTGGCGGTAGGAAATCTGAATAGTTCCCGGAAAACTGTTCAAGGTGGTTGTGGCTTCCCTTGTTTTCAGGGTATCTAGCGGGGGAGAACCAGGTGCTCCCACAGCAGTAACTTACTGCTTTTTATTCTGGCTGTTCCTAGACTAAGAACAAGGGGCTATTGTATTCTCTAGTCATACTGCATGTGCTTGAACACGGTGATTCATTCAGCCCTTCTCCATCTCTGGTGCCAAACAGCTCAAGCCTTGTAGATTGTTCTCCAAGTTTTTCTGCTGCCAGTGAGGAGAGCTTGGGAGCCAAGAGCTTGGATGGAGCAGTAGTTCTGGGGTGAACGTTTGTGTTTTTTTTCTTTTGAGACAGCCTTGCTCTGTTGCCCAGGCTGGAGTGCAGTGGTGCAATCGTGGCTCACTGCAGCCTCGACCTCCCAGGCTGAAGCAATCCTTCCACGTCAGCCTCCCAAGTAGCTGAGGCTACAGGTGCCCGTCACCATGCCTGGCTACTTTTTGTATTTGTTGTAGAGACAGGGTTTTGCCATGTTGTCCAGGCTGGCCTTGAACTCCTGGGCTCAGGCAATCCGCCCAACTTCAGCCCCCACAAAGTGCTGGGACTACAGGCATGAGCCACCGCACCTAGCAGGGGGTGAACTTTTTAAGCCAGTTGCACAAACACGCCCCATCAGCCCCAGCCCCACGTAACTCTTGCGGAATTCTTCTCTCTTCAGACTCGAAACTCCACATGTCCTTGAGTGTCCTGGAGAGACCCTGGGACGTGCCCTTGTTCATGGTGGTAGCTCTGTTCAGTGTCACCCGTTGGTGCTTTGATACTGCTCACCCATGCAGAGCAAAAACCCTGCTTTGGTTATAAGACAACGTCCCATCAGCAGCTGTGCACTGTGGTCCTTGGGGTTGGAGACCCGTCTGGAGGCGGCGGACGGAAGCATGTGCCACAGGCCTCCTGTGTGTAGCTTTCTTCCCATCTCAGTGTCTGCCTAGTTTATTTAGACACAGCTGCTGCTTTGCTTGGGAACCGACTTTTCACTCGTGTGTGTGTCGGGTACCTAGGAGGCGCATCCTGACGTGGGTTTATACATTTTGGAAGTAACTCACCTTTCTGCACCTCCTCAGCTGATCATAGGGGGCCTGGATAAAATAGACTTGAACGACTGGAAGTCGAACACGCGGCTGAAGCACTGTGTGGCCGACAGCAACATCGTGCGGTGGTTCTGGCAAGCGGTGGAGACGTTCGATGAAGAAAGGAGGGCCAGGCTCCTGCAGTTTGTGACTGGATCCACGCGGGTCCCGCTCCAAGGCTTCAAGGCTTTGCAAGGTGACTGACGTGGAGGCGGGGCTATTCGATGGCGCGTCTGTGGGGGCTGTGTTCTGTACTAGCCGAAGAGCTGGAGGGTGGCTGGGATGTTTTTCTGAGACGTGTGCTAGAAAATGGCATAAGGAATGTTCTCCAGTAGCTAATGCTCTGCCCTGCAGAGGCCGTGTGTGAGCAGGTGTGGGGCCCCGCTGAGCAGAGACTGTGGAGCCACCCCAGGGCACGTGGATTCCCCCTCCTCACTGCTTCCAGAAAGCCAAGAGGGTCTGGCCAGCAGAGGCCTTCAGAGTGTCTGTGAGGCCAGCTTAGCCAAGACCCCGGGGAGGGAGCTCTGGGGGAACCGCCCCCAGTCTCAGTGGCTCCTGGAGCTGCACATGAACCCCTGTTCAGCCACAGATCACACCGAAAGATGATGTCATGCTCACTCTGTTTAAGCCACTGAGGGAAAGGTGCCCATCTGCCTGTAGGCCCGGCGGCCTAATGTCTCATCTTTTACACTGAGGGTTCGGAGGGAATGCTGCTGGAAGGAGTGAGGTGCACGGTGTCACCATACGGAAATTTAGCTGACTGAACTGTAAATGCGGATAGACACACAGACACATTGTGAACACAATATTGCCTCTGCCTCGCTGAGTAAAAGGAGGTTAATTCCATTTCAGTCGGCTTTAGCCATCAGGGCGCCTTCGACTTTTCCATTGTGACCTCTGCCTATGGATTTGCTGCCAGGGGCCCGGCCTGAATAAAAAGGGGTTCGAGGCTGAGCCCCGCTCGCATCTGGGAGCCTCTGTCTGCTTGACCAGCCTGACCATGACAGCTGCTCCCAGAGCGTGCTGGTGCCTGTCATTTACAAAGCCTTTCTCATTCCGTTCTCCCAACAACCCAGAGAGCCTGGCTGACAAGGATTATTAGCCCCATCCCATGGATGAGGAAGCCGAGACTCACTGAGGCCATGGGATTTATTATCCCCCCAAGGGGAAGAAACAGGCAGGTGTGAACGGCGAGGCAGGGCAGGAATCCAGGCTTCCTGACCAAGTCTTTTCTCATGGCGCCATTGTCTTGCCCACAGCAGGTCCACGTGCTAAATGTTCCCGCTTAAGATGGTCCCCGTCGTCATAAGGGTCTCACTCGTCCCCCAATAATTGGATAGACTTTAGCCCAGTGTCCCCGAAGTGTCTAGAAGGTGGGTCAGAGGTGAACAGGGTCACAGTGCAGAACAAGGAGTGCTGGTGCTGTGGGAGGGTGGCAGGGCCGGGCAGAGTGGCCAGGGCCCTGCAGGAGGTCTCTGAAGCCCCCCACCTGGCGCAGCCTGTCCTGACTCCCCAGGAGGTTGGGGCTTGGAGGGTGTGGCCTGCGAGGGGGAGGAGCCACCTTCCTGTCCCAGGTCCCCAGGAAGCAGGAGGCTGCACCCTGAGACCCTCTGCCCAACAGAAAGATGGTGTCTCTGCTGGTCCTCATTGCTCCTGGATTCCTCTCCTGCCACTGACCTTGGCCCAGCTTGAAAGGAATATCTGTGAATACACAGGAGCAAGGGGCAGCAGAGCCAAGGCCCGTGACCTCTGTGCCCTCCTTTCCCGGCGCCCGGCAGCCCTGTCAGCTAGCCGTCTTTGCCGCAGCAGTGGTGGCTGCTGGCCAGCCTGGTGCTCACTTGGGGCTGAGTCTGGAAAGACCTGAGGAAGAAGGGGCTGGTGCCTCACCCTGCCCCACAGAACTGGTGGGCAAGTCGTCTGTTCCAGAGGGTGGGTGCAAACAGCGCTGACCCTCAGGGAGCCTGTCTGGAGCAGGCTTATGGTCAGGGTGCACTTTAGGAGGGGCCTTAGCAGTTCTTGCTCTGCCCCCTGCAAGATATTCTAAAATGTTGGAATTTTGGCCAACTGTGGTGGTTCACACCTGTAATCCCAGCACATTGGGAGGCCGAGGTGGGTGGATCACTTGAGGCGATCCAGGAGTTCCAGACCAGCCTGGGAAACACGGCAAAACCCCGTCTCTACTAAAAATATAACAATTAGCCAGGTGTGGTGGTGTGTACCTGTAATCCCAGCTACTTGGGAGGCTGAGGTAGAAGAATTGCTTGAACCCGGCAGTCAGATGTTGCAGTGAGCCGAGACTGCCCCACGGCACTCCAGCCTGAGCAACAGAAACCCTGTCTCAAAAAAATGTCTGAATGTTTTCACTTTGATGGCCATTGCAGGCATGTCCTAAAACTGGGCCTGGGAACCTCATGGCCCTATCACAGGACAGCCTGCCTGGGTGTAGGGGTGGGAACGTGGTCAGGGCCCTGGTTCCTGGGGGCTGTGTGGCCGGGAAGTGCCACAGCTGTGCCTCTGAAGTACAGTAACTAGAATGTTGTCTTGTAAGGTTCTACAGGCGCGGCAGGGCCCCGGCTGTTCACCATCCACCTGATAGACGCGAACACAGACAACCTTCCGAAGGCCCATACCTGGTAAGCACCGCGGCCAGGACGTCACGGCGTCCTGGGAGCCCCGGAGGATGCTGACGTTCACGTTCGTTTTGTTGTTTTTTCTTTTTTTTGGAGATGGAGTCTCTGCTAAAATATTTCTGTCATCATCAAAACTCAAAAGCCACAGCACCTGAGACACAAGGAGAAATTCGAGAGTTGAATGACAATTCTGAAGCCCTCAAGCAAGCGACTCTTCCTCCAACATGACAACGCTGTATAGAGTGGCTTTACTGGCCATGCAACAAAATATCTATAAGAGGGCCAACATTATTGCTAAACTTAACATAAAATCTTACAGCATATATAACCTAAAATTTAAATATAGATTTTTCTCTTGATTTAGTTTTTTATTTTTTTGAGACAGTCTTGCTTTGTCGCCCAGGCTGGAGTGCAGTGGCACAATCTTGATTCACTGCAACCTCTGCCTCCTGGGTTCAAGCTATTCTCGTGCCTTGGCCTCCCGAGTAGCTGGGATTACAGGCACCCGCCAACACGCCCGGCTAATTTTTGTATTTTTAGTAGAGACGGGGTTTCGCCATGTTGGCCAGGCTAGTCTGGAACTCCTGGCCTCAGGTGATCTGCCCGCCTCAGCCTCCCAAAGTGCTGAGATTACAGGCGTGAGCCGCCAAGCCCGGCCTCATGTTATTTTTTTAAAGCTGTTTTCTGATTTGTAGGACTCTGTTTCATTTATGCCAAGTCTCAGTGACTGGCAGTAGTGCTTGTGTCAGATGGGACGAGTACTTTGCAGCATGCCACAGAAAGGTTGTCACAGTATCTTATGAAACTAATTTTGTTATGAGCCATGTCATTAATTAACATTGGTGTTTCAGTGGAGTGTGGCTACCACTCCAGCAGGCTCAAATCTTCCTCTCTGCCAGGTCTTATGTACACACACCTGTTGGTAAGGAAAATAGTCTAGTTTTGGTCTTCACTTTATCTGACATTTCTGGGTCCCCATCTTCTTGGACTCCTGCTTATGACACACGCACCTTGTCTAGTGCAAATATTTTCTTCCTAAATTTTAACTTAAAAATGAGTCTCCATACTAGAGTATTTCCTGTATGGTTTAAAAATCCAGTCACTGGCCGGGCGCGGTGGCTCAAGCCTGTAATCCCAGCACTTTGGGAGGCGAGGCGAGGCGGATCGCGAGTCAGTAGTCGAGAATGCATCTGGGCGAATACGGTGAAACCCGTCTCTACTAAAAAATACAAAAAAAACTAGCGAGGCCGGTGGTGAAGCCTGTAGTCCCAGCTACTCGGGGAGGCTGAGGCAGGAGAATGAAGTAAACCGGGAGGCAGAGCTTGCAAGTAGAGCTGAGATCGGCCACTGCCTCAGCCTGAGGCGTGGGGGCAAGACTCCGTCTCAAAAAAAAAAAAAAAAAAAAAAAAATCCAGTCACTGGCACGCACTTTGTCCTGGAACCATCCATTGAGACAGTAGCCGCGTTTCCTTGGGGGAACCAGTTCTAGATGCTGTTGAGATGCCCAGTGAGATGATGGAAGGTTCCTGTCTTGGAAACCAAGGATGCGGGATCAAATGCTAGCTGTGACACCCTCTGACATGTGGTTTGGGGCAAGTGACTTCATATTCTAACTTGGTTTTCCGCACTTGTGAAATGGGGTAATGCAGCTGGTCCTGGACCGCGGTGGTGGGTGCTAGGGTCCTGCTCCGAGCGTGGCTGTGGCATCCGTTACGGGAACGCACCATGTTGGCTGCGCACCTCCTCACAAGGCTTTTGTCCTTTAGCAGTTTAGTGCTTGGTGTTAGATGCATGTGGAAAGTATGCTCTGAAGCACAGAAAAAAGAGGGCCCACCCTGGAACCCAGCTCTGTAGAGACAGACACCCTCCGTAACTGCTTACCCTAGGAAGCCAGGAAGTCACTGTACGTCCTCTGGGTCACAATTTTGTACTTTTTGGTTTGCTACGGTAGCTTCTTAAAGGATGTCTTTTTCTTTGCACAAATACTGGAAGTGAGTTTCTCCCTGGAAATATCGAGTCAAAAGTTGAGTATTCATTTCATCTTTTAAGGATTTGTCATCTTACTAGTTTTGAGATTTTGTTTTTGCAAGGAATTTTCCAGACTGCCCCGTTTTGGTCTCAGATCAAGTCCCAGAGGAACAGACAGACACGCAATACATCGTTAGTGGTGACGCTGCCTGACAGCCAGTCTGGGTTACACGGGCTGCCAAAGAGGCATTCCTAGCACAGAGAAAGAATTTCTCCCACAGACAGACAAACAAAAACAAGCGGAGAGCTTTGTCTTGATAGAAGCCGTGAACAGTAATTTGGTGATGTTTTGGTTGTCAAGGCTCAAGACTTACTTCACTGTGTGTTGACTGGGCACACTGGCTTAGGCCTGTAGTCCCAGCATGTTGGGAGGCCAAGGCAAGAGATTCACCTGAGGCCAGGAGTTTGAGAGCAGCCTGGGGAACCTAGCAAGACCCTGTCTCTACCAAAAAGCAAAAACAAATTACAAATCTTTGTATTAGAGGCAAAAAGCACAGGGGGACATGGAGAACTCACCACCACTCCTGCCCCGCCCCCCATTCCTCTCCCCTCCCACACACACTTCTCACTGCCTGTCCTTGGCCTTGAGGTTGGTCCCAGGGCTGGACTGCCCACCCAGTGACTCTCACTCTTTTGTCCTTTTTCAGCTTTAACCGGATCGACATTCCACCATATGAGTCCTATGAGAAGCTCTACGAGAAGCTGCTGACAGCCGTGGAGGAGACCTGCGGGTTTGCTGTGGAGTGAAAAGCAACCAAAGGCAACAGAGTCTAGCTCATGGCCACCAGACCAAAAGCATCCAGCTTCTGTGCGCCTCCTGCAAAGCTGGCAGAGGCCCTGGAATTCCAGATCACCTGAGGGGAAAGGGTTGTCTCTCTCCTTTCTGTTGGGGGAGGGGGATGGGGGACTTTTGTTGGTGGCTCCCACCCATATATCTCTCCTTTATTATAGTACTCCCACCCGTTTCCATCACCCATCCAATAAAATGCAGCCAGGGTTAGCCTTTGGCTTTGGTCACACAGGATATTCTGCTGTGGTTGCAACCCATGTGGTGATAAGGCTCATGGCCCTGAGCTCTTTACGGGAGCATCAGCCCACAGTCAGGGGACTGAGTGTGGCTGGCTGAGGGTTTGGAACTGGTGGCTATCCCCGCTGTTCCATCTCAAATAGCCTTGAGGCCCCTTTTCAATTTGAGCAGCTGCTAGATATCTTACCAGAGCTCAGATTCCAGATTTCACATCCCAGCAGCCTGTTCTGGGCAGCAGATGAATTTCCAACTGAAAAATAACTGCATAACGTATGCTTATTGGAATTCTGCCACAGCAGGAAGCTTGAGTCAAAATGTGTTTCCCCTTTGAAAGGAGAAGGAATTGGAGCAGCTTTTCCTGGAGCCAGGATATTTCTTTGCTGGGTATCTTGGCTGATAATTTTTTACGTAGAGAAAAAACATCTTTTAAGGGCCCCTTTTGCTGCATTATCTGTCCAGTTTGACTTTTCTTTTCAGTGAAAACACCATGTCACGGAGTGTAGAAAAGAGCAGACCAAAATCAGCCCTAGAGCCAACCAGTCAGTCCCAAAGCTGTGACCTCTGTGCCACTGTTGTCCATAGAAGAGCATCAACTGTGTCACTTAAAATATTAGTAAACCATGATGCGGCAACTGCTAAGAGCTAAACTAACAAAATTGTGTTATCATAGCTGCTGGCTTGGTGCGAACTAGCTTAAAAGCAATGGTGAAAGGATAACCTCGATGATGTAAATCCACCCAAAGATACTGTTCTACAAAAAGTAGGGTGTGGACGCAAACCTGTGACCGCAGAGGGGGACGGCTCCACACTGCCTCACGTGGCCCCTTTCCCAGTGGCAGCTGGTGACACTAACGATTGCTACTCGGTTCACTTGCCCAGATGTCTTCGTATGATCAGCAAGGCCAGAAGCAAGCCTAGACTGGAAGTTTCTGACACCATTTCCAGTTTGCACAGAAGGCAAACAGTGTTTTATCTTAAAGTGGCTTGATTTCCAGTAGCTGAACTTGGGCAGAAAACAGCAGCAGCAACCAATGTTCCTGTATGGTTTCTTTGTTGTTTTTGTTTGGGGTGGGGGCAAGTACAGGGTAATCGATGAGCAAGACATTTCACTGCTGTTGAAGTCTCTGGGATCCCGCTGTGGGTCTGAGATGGTCTGGGAAGGACCTTGTGGACAACGGTTTTATCTGTTCTTTTTGTCACTGTTAACTTCTGGGCTGCTGAGGTTCTAGAATGGAAGGGCTGCCAAACGAGGTTTGCTGCAGGAGGAAAGTTTAATCCCCCATTCCAGAAGTCCAGGCCCAATGGTGGGCTTAGCCTCTTTGAAAAGCTCTGCCTTGCCCCCCCAGGTGGGCGCATCCTGTGTCTCATTCACCATGATGCTTCCTGAAGGTGTTCTAGAAGCCCGTTTCCCAGTGGCTCTATCCAGCCTTTCCTTGCATCTTCCTCTTGAAGGTGAGGAAGTGAAAACTACAGCCCTCCCCCGGAAAGCCCACTCTCTATCACGAGCCTAACCCACGGGAGGCAGAAGAGACATCCATCTGAGAACTGAAGTGGCCTCCGGGATGAGGTCGGAGGCCCCACCTGATTTTCCTGGTGGTGGTATCCAAAATCTGCAGTAACGAGGAAGGAAACCAGGGTCTCATGGTTTAAAAGACTTTGAAGCAGGAATGTTGCATTTGACGCCTTTAAAACTACCTTTTTGCTGTTGGGAGGAGTCGGGGGCGAGCCTTAGCAGCTGCACCCGCCAGCCCCATGCTGGTCGGTGCTGCCCTGCCTCTTGTGCCGGGTGTTGCTTCAGCCCAGAGCCAGAGGGCTGGGTCCCGGGTCCTCCACAGGTGGCCCCGGCGGACACATGGCATTCCCGTCCCGGCCCCCGTCTCTGCTTTTCCACTTCCACCTGCGTGTGGGTTTGCCACCTTGTCATCGGTCGTGTGAGTGTCGCAGACCTTTCCAGAGCTCCGGTTCACTCTTTCCAAACAGGCCTCCCTGTCAGTGGCATCGCACTCCCAGAACCTTCAGTTTCTACGATGGTTTGTTTGGTCCTTTTGAACCACCCCAAAGAACTCAATATGGCAAGCAAATGGTAAAAGCTTCTCGACTGTTGGACTTTGGGTCCGCGCGAAGCCCATTCACGTGTGATCTGTGTCGCCCCTCTCGGTGGTCCCAGGCGATCCAGCCATGCCCCCTGCCCCTCTGCCCAGATGCTTCAGGGGCCCGGCTTTTCAGGCTTGCCCTCACCAGCGGCCGTCAGCCGACACTCAGGGATGTAGCAAACACCACTCCGCCAGTGCTTTTGGTAGGAAGAGCTGAGGCTGCCTGGGAGGCCCGGGGCGACAGGAAAAGGGCTCTCTCCAGTTCTGAAAAGAGAATCTGCCACCAGATCGAATTTCGACCCCTGAGCTTGTTCAGACATGTGGTCCGAATTCAGATTAAGGTGGTCACCCAGTCCGAGATGTCAGGAAAGGCCTTCTGCAGAGAAAATGTCCCCCTACCCGCCATCTGCAGCCAGGTGTGTGCCGCACGGCAGCCTTCCCGAAACATAGTATGGATTTTAAAAATGTGTTTATTTTTGTTTCTCAACCACTTTATAATGTATTTTTTAATTTATTTTGTAATGTCTTGTTTTTAAGTATTGCTGCTATCCTTGTTATCCTTCCCACGGTTTTTATCGCTGATTTATTTTGTGAAAGTTGTACACTAATGTTCTGTTTTATGTCAAAATCAAAAGTATTTAATGAAATACTAGTTCTATTTAATGTGGTTATGGAACCAGCTGGAAACACAAAACAAACAGTGATTGTACAGCAGGCTGGGCCCAGGAGGTCAGGTTCATTTTGTTACATATGCAATAAACTCACGACTTTACATTTTTGGCGTCTGTTATTTTGGTGTGGAAATGAGATTCCAGTGTCTTTGCAAACCCACAAGAAAGGAAGTGTGTAGGCAGGAATACTGGCAAGGGCCTTCCAAGGGAAAAGGACAGAGTTAAGGATAGAATTGTAAGGGAAACTAATGACAATATGGCAGTGGGTTGAAAGTGCTCTACCAAGCAAAAACATGGGACTGAGAACATTTAGAATTTCTTTGCGCACTGGTTATCTTTTCGTTTTTCCCCTCATTTTTCTTTATTTTTTTGAGATGGAGGCTTGCTCTTGTCACCCAGGCTAGAGTACAGTGGTGCAATCTCGGCTCACTGCAACCTCTGCCTCCCGGGTTCAAGTGATTCATTCTCCTGCCTCAGCCTCCCGAGTAGCTGGGATTACAGACGCGCACCACGCCCGGCTTATTTTGTATTTTTAGTAGAGATGGGGTTTTTCCATGTTGGTCAGGCTGGTCTCAAACTCCCGACCTCAGGTGATCCACCCGCCTCGGACTCCCAAAGTGCTGGGATTACAGGCATAAGCCACCGTGCCCAGCCTCTTTAACTTCTTTATACAGTATTTTGTTTTCAGCAGACAACTGGCAAGTCTTGCACCTGCTTGGTTAGCTTTATTCTTTTAGATGCTATTATAAACATAATTGCTTTCTTAAGTTCTTTTGTGGATATTCATTGCTAGTATATAGAAACATAACTGCATTGTTTGTCAATCTCGTACCCCAAAACTGCAAAAATTCGCTTCCTAGCTCTAGTGGCTTTCTTGTGAATTCTTTGCAATTTTCTCTCTGTAGGAGATAGCTTTACCTGTTCCTTCCAACTTGGATGCCTTTTATTTCTTATCTATTAGCTCTGGCTTATACTTTTCCAGTACAATGTTGAAAAACTGTGGTAAAAGTGGGAATATTTTTCTTGTTTCTGATCACAGAGGGAATGTTTATAGTAAAACGCCCTTCTGTATCAGTTGAGATGTACATGATTTTTTCCCTCTTTTCTATTAATGTGATGTGTTACATTGATTTTCTTATCTTGGGCCACCCTTCCCTTCCTAGGATAAATTCCACTTGGTTTTGGTGAATAATCCTTTTAATATGGTCTTGGGGCCGGGCGTTGTGGCTCATGCCTGTAACCCCAGCACTTTGGGAGGCTGAGGTAGGTGGATCACGAGGTCAGGAGTTCGAGACCAGCCTGGTCAACACAGTGAAACCTTGTCTGTACTAAAAATACAAAAATTAGCCAGGTGTGGTGGCACACGCCTGTAGTCCCAGCTACTCAGGAGGCTGAGGCAGGAGAATTGCCTGAACCTGGGAGGTGGAGTTTGCAGTGTGCCGAGACTGCGGCATTGCACTCCAGCCTGGGTGACAGCAAGACTCCGTCTCCAAAAAAAAAGCTGTTGGATTCAATTTGCTAATATTTTGTTGAGGATTTTTACATCTATATTCATAACGGATATTGGTCTATAGTTTTCTTGTAGTGTTTTTCTCTGGCTTTCAAATCACAGTAATCCTAGCCTCACAGAATAAGTTAGGAAGCATTCTTTCCTTTTCAACTATTTGGAGGAGTTTGAGAAAGACTGGCATTACTTCTTCTTTAAACGTTTGATAGAATTCACCAGTGAAGCCATCTGGTCTTGAGCTTTTCTTCGTTGGGACGTTTTTGATTTTTGATTCGATCTTCTTACTAATTGTCAGTCTATTCAGATTTTCTGTTTCTTCACGATTCAGTCTTGGTAGGTTGTAGAGTTCTAGGAAATCCATTTCATCTAGGTTATTCAATTTGTTGGCATACAGTTGTTCATAATACTCTTATAATCCTTTATAGTTCTATAAAATTGGTAATAATGTCCCCTCTTTTTAGTTGATTCTTCCTTCTTAATCATCTAAAGTTTTGTCAATCTTGTTGATCTCTTTGAAGAACCAATGCAGGGGCCTTTGAAAACAGTATGCTAAAAATAGATAGGGCTCAAGGACAGTATCTCCAATTAAACTTTTAATGAACTCCCATAGGCGCCAAGAAGGCGGGCAGATAAGAAAGAGCATAGAAACAAGGAACTAAGTAGGTTACATGTGGGAAAAGAAAGTTTGTTTTGCATTGCATTCTTTCTGCTGACGTGGGGTTTATAGAGTATAAATAAAGTGAGGCGGAGGCTCTGAGTGTGGCCGCCATGTTCTCTGTGTGTCTTTGTCTTTTGTGTGTTCTTTAATTCTCCACCACCCCCGGCACAGACCCCAACAAACCAACTCTTAGCTTCACTGATTTTTCTCATTTGTTTTTTATTTCCTCTGCTATAATATTTATTTTCTTACTTCTGTTAGCTTTGGGTTTAGTTTGTTCTTTTTTTAGTTTGTTCTTTTTGGGTTTAGTTTGTTCTTTGTTCTTTATGTTCTTTTTTTTAGTTTTTTTTTTTTTTTTGGTTTAGTTTGTTCTTTGGGTTTAGTTTGTTCCTTAAGGTATAATGTAGGTTGTCCATTTTTAACCTTCTTTTTAATATAAAGATTTACAGCTATAAGTTTCCTTGGTCATGGTGAATAATCCTTAGCACTGCTTTCGCTGCATTCGTTAAGTTTTGGTATGTTGTGTTTTGTCTCAAGATATTTTCTAATTTCCCTTGTGATTTATTCTTTGACCCATTGGTTATTTGAAAGCATCTTGTTTCATTTCCACATATTAGTGAATTTCCCAGTTTCCTTCTGTTACTGAGTTTTAGCTTCAGTCTTTTGTGGTCAGAGAAAATACTTTGTGTGATTTCAGTCTTCTTAAATTTATTGAGACTTGTTTTATGACCTCTCTGGAGAGAGTATATTCTGGAGAATGTTCCATGTGCATTTGAGAAGAATGTGTATTTTGCTGTTGTTGGGTGGAGTGTTTTGTGTATGTTTGTTAGGTCCAGTTGGTCTATAGCATTGTTGAAGTCCTACATTTCCTTATTGATCCTCTGTCTAGTTGTTCTATTAATAATTTATTGAAAGTGGGGTACTGGGCTGGGTGCAGTGGCTTATGCCTGTAATCCCAGCACTTTGGGAGGATGAGGCAGGCGTTCACTTGAGGTCAGGAGTTCGAGACCAGCGAAACCCCGTCTCTAATAAAAATAAAAAAATTAGCCGAGTGTGGTGGCACATGCCTGCAATCCCAGCTACTCTGGAGGCTGAGGCAGGAGAATTACTTGAACCTGGGAGGCAGAGGTTGTAGTGAGCTGAGATTACACCACTGCACTCCAGCCTGGGTGACAGAGCAAGACTCCATCTCAAAAAAAAAAGTGGGGTATTGAAGCTTCCTACTTTTATAATGGAGCTATTTCACCCTTCACCTTTGCTGTGAGTCTCTCTGGGTTTATCCTAGTTGAAATTTGTCGAGGTTCCTAAATTTGTATATCCATTTCTTTCTTCTAATTTGGGAAAGTTTTGTCCATTATTTTTTTCAAATAAGCTCTGTCCTCTTCCTGTCTCTCTTCTCTTTCTGGAACTTCCTAAACTGGACACCTTGATGTGTCCTAAAAATCCCTTGGGCTCTCTTAATTTTTTTTTTTTTTTTTTTTGCTCCTCCAATTCAGTGATTCCAAATGATCCATATTCTAAGGTCTCTGATTCTTTTGCCTGTTTGAGTCTGCTGCTGAACCACTGTATTGAATACTTCAATTCATTTATTGTATTTTTCAGCGCCAGAATTTGGTTTAAATAATTTCTGTTTTTGGTTGATATTCTCGTTTTTGTTCATACATCACTATCCTGATCTCCTTTAGGCCTTTCTCATGTTCTCCCATAGATCTCTAAGCATATTCAAGACAACTGTTTTAAAGTCTTTTCTAACAAGTCTGATGCCTTGGTTTCTTCAGGGATGGTTTCTAGAGATACATTTTGTTCCTATGAATGGGACATGTTTTCCCGTTTCTTTGTATCCTTGTGTGTGTGTGTGTGTGTGTGTGTGTGTGTGTGTGTGTGTGTGTTTAAACTGGGCATTCGCAAAAGCAGTCATCTATTCCAGTCTTTGAAGAGTGGTGGGGAAAAGCTTCACTAATTCAGAGGGCATATCCTAATACCTGGTATCAGTTTGAGGTGACAGCTTAAGGTCATCTCAGATCTTTTAGGGGCCTCTGTTTTTCTTTGGCTTATACCATATACATGGCTGCTTTTAAAAGTCTTAATTTCAACCCTGTCTCTACTAAAAAATACAAAAAAACTAGCCAGGCGAGGTGGCGGGCGCCTGTAGTCCCAGCTACTTGGGAGGCTGAGGCAGGAGAATGACGTGAACCCGGGAGGCGGAGCTTGCAGTGAGCTGAGATCTGGCCACTGCACTCCAGCCTGGGCGACAAAGCAAGACTCCGTCTCAAAAAAAAAAAAAAAAAAAAAAAAAAAAGGTCTTAATTTCTCAAAAGGTCTTCACCCAGCTGCTTCTTAGGAACGAGATGTCCTCTTATATTTTCTGCCCATAATCTCTTGCCCCAGGTATCCACTGTGGTCCCCCTGGCAGCTTTTACATGTCGTGCCTGCCACTGCCTCCCATGGCTCTTGCCGGCCTGAGATGTGAACTGGGCCGCCTTCCCTGCTTCACCTCTGAGTCAGATGACATAGAAACCAGCCCTTCGAGCAGCCCAAAGATGGCCGAACACTGCAAATCAGTTCTGCTGTGCTCCTTCCAGTGCAAGGGAAGACACTGGAAACTGAGCTGCTTCCTCCGAAACACACAGTTGTGTGCCAGGGAGGGATGGGGGAAGGGCAAATACAAATGACATAAAAACTATTTTGAATGTGGGTTTTTATTGATTGGGTGTTCATCTGGTTGCTATAGACCTTGGACTGGTTTCCAGAGCTCCTAGTGAGTGCCCAGTTGTTTTTTTTTTTTTTCCCCTCAATGTTTCCTCGGGGAAATGTGGGCCTGGAGCTTCCTGGTCTGCCATCTCCAATCTCTCTTGATTGGAGAATTCAATCCATTTTACACTGAAAGTACTTACTGATAAGAAGGGAGTTACTTCTGCCATTTAAACTTTTTTTTTTTTTTTTTGGTTCCTCATTTCCTCCACTACTGCCTTCTGTGTTTGGTTCATTTTTTATAGTGACATGGGGATTACACTTGACATCCTAACATTACAACAACCTAAACTGAATTTATATCAACCTAATTTGAGTAACATACAAAACTCTGCTCCTGTACTGCTCTGTCTTCCTTACTGTTATTGACATCACAAATTACATCCTTATACATTGTGCACCCAATATTAGCAGTCGTTAATGGACCTTTTTAATCATGTAGAAATAAAAAGTAGAGTTATAAACCATCATTAGATTATACTAGATTTTGTAATTGTCCATGTATTTACCTTTACTGGAGATCTATAGTTCTTACAACTTCAAGTTGTAAGATGCTTAGTGTTCTTTTAAAGAAGTTTATTGTTCAGCGTTTGAACCTGAAAGACCCCTTCTAGCATTTCTTGCAAAGAATGATAATGAACTCCCTCAGCTTTTATCTGGGAAAGTATTAATTTCTTCCTCATTTCTGAAAGACAGTTGTTAGATACAGAATTCTAACAGGTTTTCTTTCTTTCAGCAGTTTTAATATATAAGCCCATTCCCTTCTGATACCCAAAGTTTCTGATGAAAAATATGCTGATAATCTTGAGAATCTCTTGTATGTGATAAATTACTTCTCTCTTGCTGCTTTCAAGGTTTTCTTTTGTCTTCAATGAAGTGTCTTGGTGTGTATTTCCTTGAGCTTATCCTATCCGGAGTTTGTTACGCTTCTGGGGTTTGTAGATACATGTCTTTTTATCAAATATGAGCAGTTTTCTGTTCAACTTTCTTTAAATATACTTTCTGCCCTTGCCTCTCTACTTCTGGTCTCATTTATGGCGTTCCATAGGTAGGTTCCTTAGGTTTTCATTTACTTTTCTTCATTTTTTTTTTCTTTTGATTCCTCAGATTCAATAGTTTCAATTGCCCTATCTTCAAGTTCATTGAATGGTTCTTCTACCTGCTAAAATATTTGAACCCTTTAGGAAATTTTTCATTTTAGTTATTGTACTTTTTAGTTCCAGAATTTGTTTCCTTTTTAAATTTCTATTTCTTTTATGATATTCTCATTTTGTTCATATACTGTTCTCCTGTCTTTGTTTTCCTTTAGCTCCTTCAGCATCTTTCAAACAGTTGTTTTAAAGTTATTGTCTAGTAAGTCTGCTGTCAGAGCTTCCTCAGTGATGATGGTTTCTGTTGATTTGTTTCTTTGAACGTGCCTTACTTTTCTATTTCTTTGAGGGTCTTGTGATAGTTTCTTGTTGAAAACTGGACATTTGAATCTTGTAACTCTGGAAATCAGATTCTCCTTCCCACTCCCCCGCCCCGAGCATTTACTCTTGTCTCCCCACATCAACTGCTGAGGGTATCTCTGGATCAGCTTGATGTAAAAGCTTAAAGTCTTCCCAGGTCTCTTCTGAGCCTGCATATTTCTCTAGGTATGTGGAGTGGCTTTCTAAATTGCCCTGTATACATGTTTATTTCACAGTTGATTTGAATGCTCTGCTCAGGGACTCACAAGGCTGCGATCAAGGAGTCAGCCAGACTGTATTCTCATCTCTTGGCTCAACCAAGGAGAATCTTCTTGCAGGCTCCTCCAGGCTGCTGGCAGAATTTATTTTCATATGGCTTTGTGACTGAGGGACCTGGCATCTTACTGGCTGTTGGCAGGAGGCCCAAGTAAGTTGTCCACACACGTGCTTTCCAATATCCTAATCCTTAAGTCTGGCACCCCAAGTGGAAAAACAGGTAAGAAGAAAAACAACAGCTCAGGCTGTTCCCTTAAATCCTGTGGAAGCCACTTCAGCCAGTGGGGAATGCAACAATGGCTGCCCACCCCTATGTCTGCACTTCTGCAATCAAAACACTGAACCTTGATATGTGGAGGCCAAGATCCTTACTTTCCACCCCGTCTCCAGGAAGTCATGCCAGGAACATGGGTATGGCTACCTACCACAAGACTCAGGCTGGGGAGACCCTAATATCCTAAAGGCCGAAATTGACCAAAATTAACTGCAACTTACCAGCCAAGATTTTCCTTGGGAGTTGCAAGCATTCAAATTAGACTCCACAGTTCCAAAACAGTTATCTCAGACAGATTCTGCAACTCCAATTTTTGTCTCGGTGCGAAGAGAGATTCCTTCCTCTTCTGTCCCCTTGCTGGATGTCACTCTTATATCTGTTTTTATTTCCCACCCTGGCACAGTCACTAGAACGCAGTGTGTATCTGTGAGCTCAGCCAGCAGACACAGTCCTGCACTCTGACGTCTGTGAGAGGATGCAGCACTCTAAGTTAGGGAACGTGTGTCTGGCTTGTTGGGGCATTTTCTACTGTCAAAAGTCGGAATCTTTTCAGGTTTTGATCTCAGTGTTATCACCAGGTAGTTGGGGCTTTAACCAAGTTGGTAAACCTATCTGTGTGCCCACATCTACCGTGTCTACTATCTTGATCACTTTTTTTTGTTTGTTTTCTGTGACCAAGTTTTGCTCTTGTCGCCCAGGCTGGAGTGCAAATGACATAGTCTTGGCTCACTGCAACCTCTGCCTCTTGCATTCAATCCATTCTCCTGCTTCAGCCTCCCGAGTAGCTGGGCGCCTGCCACAACTCTTGGCTAATTTTTGTATTTTTAGTAGAGGGGGTTGTCACCATGTTGGCCAGGATGGTCTCGAACTCCTGACCTCAGGTGATCTGCCCGCCTTGGCCTCTGAAAGTGCTGGGATTACAGGCGTGGGCCACCGCGCCCAGCCAAAGACTTTTTAAAAACATGCTCTTAGGAAACTTTCTCGTTTGTTCCTTCATCTTCCCTTCCACCACCATCAGCACTGCAGCTCCCTCAGGCAGCCATAGCATCCTTGTCTTCTGGATTTTACCTGATGATTGTATACAGATACATGTGTGTACATATTTTTTGTGTGTACCGATTTTTTTCCCATGTTTGTGCTCTCAAGAGGCAGGATGAGTTTGTTGAGAGCAGAACTAGGATGCAGGATCAAGTACTGGCTTTATAACATGAACTTGAATATTACCCTGATACCAACGCCAGGCACCAAGAGAAAACCACAAACTAACAGCCCCGATGAATACTGATGCAGAGATGTTCAACAAAATACCAGCAAACCAAATCCAACAGCATATTAAAAGGACTACATACCATGATAAATTGGGATTGATTCCTGGGATGTGCAAGGATGAGTCAACAAATGAACAGGATAAAGAGGAAAAACCACAAAATCATTTTAACTGATTCAGAAAAGCATTTGACAAGATTTATCACCTTTTCAGATAAAAACTTCCAGCAAACTAGGAATAGAAGGAAAACACCTCAATATAATAAAGGCCATTATGCAAAACCCACAGCTAAGATCACATTCAATGGTGAAAGACTGATAGGGCTTCCTCTAAGATAAGGAATGAGACAAAGGTGACCGTTTTTTTTTTTTCCACTTATACTCAACACAGTAGTGGAAATTCTAGCCAGAACAATTAGGCAAAAGGGGGAAAAAATCCAAATTGGAAAGGAAGAGGTAAAATTACCTGTTTACACATGACATGATTATAGAAAAGCCTAAAGAAAACAAAGTATTAGAATAAACATATTCAGCAAAATTGTAGGATACAAAAATCAACATACAAAAATCAGCTGTGTTTCTATACACTAACAATATATAATCCAAAGAGGAACTTAAGAAAACAATTCCATTTACAGCAGCATTACAAAGAATAAACAGGTACATACTTAACCAATGAAGTCAAATACTTGTATATTAGAAACCATAAATCACTGATTAAAGAAATTATAGAAGACAAGCTGCGTGCGGTGGCTCATGCCTGTAATCCCAGCACTTTGGGAGGCCGAGACGGGTGGATCACGAGGTCAGGAGATCGAGACCAGCTTGGCCAACGTGGTGAAACCCCGTCTCTACTAAAAATATAAAAAATTAGCCGGGCGTGGTGGCAGATGCCTGTAGTCCCAGTTACTCGGGAGGCTGAGGCAGGAGAATGGCGTGAACTCAGGAGGCGGAGCTTGTAGTGAGCCGAGATCGCGCCACTGCAATCCAGCCCGGGGGACAAAGTGAGACTCCACCTCAAAAAAAAAAAAAAATTATAGAAGACAAATAAATAGACATTCCAAGCTTATGGAATAAAAGACATAATATTGTATTTTATATTTCTTATTTTTTTTAAGATGTTCTCCTGTCCAAGCTGGAGTGCAGTGCTACAATCATAGCTCACTGCAGCCTCCAACTTCTGTGCTCAAGTGATCCTCCTGGCTCAGCCTACCATGTAGCCGTGACTACAAGCACACACCAACACACCCAGCTAATTTTATATATTTTTGGCAGAGATGAGGTCTCGCTGTGTTGCCCAGGCTGGTCTCAAGCTCCTGGCCTCGAGCAATCCTCCTGCCTCGGCCTCCCAAAAGTGCTGAGATTATAGGTGTGAGCCAACACACCTGGCCAAAATATTGTTAAGATGTCATTACTACTCAAAGTGATCTACAGATGTAATACAATCACTATCAAAATCCCAACATTGGGCCGGGTGCACTGGCTCACGCCTATAATCCCAGTATTTTGGGAGGCTGAGGCGGATGGATCACCTGAGGTCAGGAGTTCGAGACCAGCTTGGCCAACGTGGTGAAACCCCATCTCTACTAAAAATACAAAAATTAGCTGGGCATGGTGGCGGGCGCCTGTAATCCCAGCTACTTGGGAGGCTGAGGCAGGAGAATCGCTTGAACCCCGGAGGTGAAGGCTGCACTGAGCCGAGATGGTGCCACTGCACTCCAGCCTGGGCAACAGAGCAAGACTCCGTCTCAAAAACAAAACAAAACAAAACAAAATCCCAACATTTTAGCAGAAACAGAAAAATACATCCTCAAATTTGTATGAAATTACAGGGGACCCCAAATCCAAAACAGAAAAATACATCCTCAAATTTGTATGAAATTGCAGGGGACCCCAAATCCAAAGCAATCTTGAAAAAGAAGCACAAACTCAGAGAATTTACACTTCCTGGTTTCAAATCTGACTAAAAAGCCACAGTAAGCAAAACACTGTAGTGGTGGCATAAAGACAGACACGGAGACAGACTGAACAGAGCAGACAGCCCGGAAATCAGTTCTCCACACTCTATGCGTCAGCTGAGTTTTGGGTGCCAAGACCCTTTCCAACAGGATCGTCTTCTCAACAAAATTACGTTGGGGATACTGGATATCCACAAGCAAAAGAACTCAGCTGGGCCCTTAGCTTATAGCATATACACAAATTACCTTCCAAGTGGACCAGAGATCTAAAATGAGTGTGAAAACTATAAAACTCTTAGAAGACCTCCTAGGGAAAAAGCTTCATGAGATTAGCTTTGGCAATGGTGTTTTGATATTACATGAAAGGCACAGGCAACAAAAGGAAAAACAAATTGAACTGCATCAAAATTAAAAACTTTTGTGCATCAAATGACACTATCAATAGAGTGAAAAGGCAACTCACACAATATGAGAAATTATTTGTAAACCATCTATCTCCAAGGGATTCTCATCCAGACGATATAAAGAACTGCAACTCAACAACAAAAACAACTCAATTGAAAAACGGGCAAAGGACTAGAACTGACGCATCTCCAAAGAAGATATATGACTTGGCTCACAAGCCTATGAAAAGCTGCTCAACTTCCCTCATCACCAGGGCAATGCAAGTCAAAACCACAGTGAAGTACCACTCCATGCCCATTACGATGGATGTCATAAAACAAAAACGAAAAAACAACATCACAAGTGCTGGCAAGAATGTGAAGACAGAGAAAACCTTACCTCTTGCTGGTGGGAACGTAAAATGATACAGCTGCTATGGAAAACAGCATGGCAGTTCCTCAAATAATTAAAGATAGAATTCCTATATGATCCAGCAAGTCTACTTCTGGGTAGATAACCAAAGAACTAAAAGTAGGAAATTGAACACATATTTGTATGCCTATGTTCATAGGAGCATTATTCATAGTGGACAAAAGAGAGAGACGCCAAGTACCCATCAGCAGATAAATGAATGGACAAAATGTCTACACAGGCAACGAAATGCAATTCAGCCTTAAAAAGGAAGGAGAGTCTGACACGCTGCAGCGTGGATGAACACTGAGGTCATTATGCTAAGCGAAATAAAAGTCACAAAACGCCAGGTGCCTTTTGGCGCCAGGCGCCAGGGCTGATGTCTATAAGCCCAACACTTTAGGAGGCCAAAGTGGGTGGATCGCCTGAGGTTCAAGACCAGCCTGGCCAACATGATGAAACCCCATCTCTACTAAAAATACAAAAATTAGCTGGGTGTGGTGGCGGGTGCCTGTAATCCCAGCTACTCGGGAGGCTGAGGCAGGAGAATTGCTTGAACCCGGGAGGCGGAGGTTGCGGTGAGCTGAGTTTGTGCCACTGCACTCCAGCCTGGGCGACAAGAGCAAAACTACGTCTCAAAACCAAAACAAACAAAAACCAGTCAGAAAAGGACAAATATTGCATGATTCTACTTCTATGAGGTCCTTAAGAGTCATCAAATTCACAGAGACAGAAAGTAGAATGGTAGTTGGCAGGGGTGGGGGGAAGCGCTGATGGGGAGTGAGTATTTAATGAGGACAGATTTTTCCAGATAACAAGATGTAAAAGTTCTGGAGGTGGATGCTGGTGATTGCTGTACAACGACGAAGGTACATAATGCCACTCAACTGTGCACTTAAAATTCATCAAAATGGTAAATTTGATGTTATACATATCTTACCACAAGAATAAAAAGAAGTCTAGTCCTAGCACTTACCTTGAAATGGTGTTTGGAGAAACAGGGCATATTGTCTGCGTGTTCTGGACCCTCCTCACTCTGGAGCCGGCAGCCTCCCGGGCACAGCTCCCAGCAATGCTGCGCTGGGGTGGACAGAGCTGAGGTTCATGGTCACTGAGCTGCTGCCTGAAGGGCTCCAGACTCCAGGTCCTTGATCTTTCCACATGGCGCTCACGAGATGCCGGACTTTCACCGGGGAGGGGCTATCTCCTGCCTTGACCACTCCAAGGTTGGTTTTCCCAACAACCAGGGGAACAGTGTGGGCGAGCCTCGCAGCGGGCTGGGCCTCCTCCTCACCAATAGCACCAGCTCCAGACTCCTGTTCTCCAGTGTGAAAGAAATGTCCCCCAACCCTAACGCCACCCACACATCTGCACAGACACCAGGCTTCATGGAGCGCAAGATGACTCACACAGTGGCCTAGGCCTCGTCACACGCAGTGAGGACGATCGGAGGAGCATGGTCCCCGCTCAGGCCTGACGCCCGCAGGACACCAACCAGCTGCCAGATGAGCACGCAATCACTCCTCATTTGCAAAGCACTGCTCCCATCTTTCCAGGACCCGAGACACCGTCTCACAAAGACAGCTCTCTGCAAGGAACTGGGAAGTAACTTGAGTCCGGTCAGACTGGCAAAAGCCAGCACCTCGGCCTTGACCTGTGGCCCAGGAGCAGCATGGGAGCTTCGAATCAGGCTGGACGGGCTTCCCTCCCAGTTTCTCCAGGCCTTGGACAAGCTTCTCACCTTCTCTGAGCTGGAAACCCCCGCTCTATAAAGTGGGGAAGTGCCCCTCTGGGCTGAAGGCTGCAGCCCAGCACAGAGACCTTGATGACAGCTGCCAGTACCACCCACTGCAAACCAGTCCGCACCCAGACCATAACCCAGCCAGTACCACCTACTATAAACCAGTCCGCACCCAGACCATAACCCAGCAACACAACTGTAATCTCAAGCTGCCCAGGGACATCTAGTCAAGGCCCTTTCATTTGACCCTGCGGTGGGATTTGGGTAAACTCACCTCCGTGGTAGCTTGGAACGATGGAGGATAAATGAAAGGCAAGGAGAGTCAAGAGCTGGAGAAGGTTCTGTGGTCTGGGGCAGAGGCCCAGAGAGGGCTCCATGCTACCCCCATCCCCTGGGTCCTGTAAAGGGCCGTCTTCCTCGAAAAGACTTAACACTTCCTAACAGGCAAGTCCTTTCTAATTCAGGGCCCATCATGTTAGCCCTGGAGCGGCAACCCCATCCCTCCGCCCTGCTGTTTCTGACGTCATGGTGTGTGCTCCTTGGGGACCGTCCCTCCCACACGAGGGCAGGCCTGGCCCACAGTACACATTGGATGAAGGACAATGAGGAGGTAGAGATGGGCACAGAGTGCTTCATGCTGAGCCTCCGGGCATGCTTCGGGCACACTCCACACATGTTACATGGCAGCAGTCTTGAAACACATGAACACAGCCGAGGGCTCCAAGAGTCTGGCACACCAGCCCACTGCTGAGGTCGGGCCACCATTCCTCGTCGCCTTGACAGAATATGCTCTGAACTGGCTTCCCACGTGCCACGTCATGACGTCCCCTGTGATCACAGCAGCACAGTACCTGCCAGGCAGCGCATGCTGTCACCAAGAGGCTACGCTGAGGAGCCCACACTGTCTCTGGGGCCTCTGGTTCCCAAGGGGCTGAGGGACACTGAGAGGGAAGAAACAAACCCCTCATGGGAACAAGCATTTTAACATAAATAAGGGACAATAAACCCTTTTATAAAATATTTATTCTAAAAAAAATCACACTGTACAAATTTAGATAGAACATTCTCAATGTTCAGATTTATAAAAATGTGAACAGAAAGACTAAAGGTAGCGAAGGAACGTACATTTCTGTTTTGTCTTTTTAAATTAGGAAGGTAAAAGTGATTTTTTATTCAGGTGCAATGATAGTAAATGTCTAGAAGACATCCGAAGAGCCGGAAATAAAAAGCACAGGAGCCGCCTGCAGACTCTCAGAGTTCTGTCTTCACCCGCTGAATCCAAAGTGGATGCGTGTGGCGCTCCCGCAGGGTGATCTGGCCCTGTGGATCCACGCCAGACACTCAACGAGACTCCCAAGGCTGGCTGCGTACAGCCTAAAAGTTTGTGCTCAGAGAAAAACCAGCACGATGGGTTCATCATCTGTTTCTCAAACCAAACGGGTTTTCTGTACACTTGTTACAAAGGTCTGTACAAAAGCAGGAAGCTGCTGTGAGGTGTTATTTCCGAAAGAGTTAAAAATGGATGGTAAGGAGCGGTTCGCACAGTCCCACCTGTACGTTCACAGACAGAGGACACCATAAAAAAAGGGCTCACCCAGAAATTCCAGACCGGAGAATCCTGGTTTCTTAAAAGATTATTTTAAAAGCTTGGAGGAAGTTTCAGCTCTGCCATTTCTAACCGCCTCGCCCAGCGTCGTCATAGTTCAGCTTCCTCTAAAACTAAATTCTCCCTCTCACACACCAACTACCAGGAAAATAACTGCAACCCAGTGGAACCGCGGGGCTTCTGAGAATAAAAGGAACGAGGCAGGGACAAGTCGTATAAGCTGCGGGCTCAGAGCCCGGGGCGCCCTTCACATTGCGGGTGGCCGTGGCGGCCGCGGTCACAGCCAGGGGTGCCAGGCGGGGTCCATGCGGCACAGATTGTCCAGGCTGTTCGCTGCAGCCACCAAGGTGTTCACCTTGCTTTCCCCGCCTTCGAACTGGGCGAGGTTGTGCAGGCGGGTCATGATGGCGGTGACAGCTTTCTGAACCAGGGACACCAGTTGCTGGCTGTCCATGTTCTCCGGTTGCCCGGCGGCCGAGAGAGGAGAGGACGTGTCCTCCTGCGTTTTTTTGTGCCAAGCAATGATCTCATCCCGGAGAACCGTTTTCAGAATGCCGTCCACCTGTGTGAGGGAGAGAACGAGAGGACGTGTGTTTAACCAAGAACAGCCCAGAAGGGCAGCTTCCTAACAGGGTGGGACTCAACCACAGTGGCCGCCCAGGGCCACCGAGGGCCAGTCAAGCCTCAGCACCAGGCCAGGCTGTGTGCTCTCAGGACGGGCTGGGGAAGCCGCTGAGGGACAAACCCCTTCCTCCACTTGGAGCAGCAGCCAGAAAGCCTCAGTGTTGGGCAGCACAGACCTGGATGGCAAAGGCAGCCATGCTGCGACTGGGGCCCGATCTTTTTATTTGTTCACTTGACGCCTTCCAGCGTCTGCCCAGTGTCCAGCAGGCCCATTCCAAGCACTACAGACGAGAGTGAACCAAAGAGAAAACCATCCCTTGCCCGCACAGCAAAGGACGTAACACGGGTGCCGGCCACTGTGGAGAACGCAGAGCCTGTGAGGCAGATCAGCAGCTCCTGCAAGGCCGTGGCGCGTGGGCATCTGAGTGGCCCCAGCCTGTGCCCGTAATAGGACGACGCAGAGACCCACCTTAAAGTTCGGCTGGGCGAAGCACCGGGCAACCGCAATCATGGATGCCGTCAACGGGCCGGAGACACCGATGGTAGTCAGAAACTCAGAAATGTTGGGCGTGAGTCGAAACGGGACAGGACGGTTGGCATCTAGGTCTCCAGTGGCGTCGTTTATGTCAAACCGAAAGTAGGCAACATTCAGTTTGCCAGTGTCCTAAATTTCAGAAGGAGACACTTTAGGAACTTCAGCAGAAAGGCAATGTCACGAGGAGAGGATCTGGCGGTTCAAACCAGGTTACCTGAGCGATCTGTAACATCTCGGGGTTGAGTCTATTTAAATGCAGGACGAATTCTGCGAAGCCTATCAGAGCCAGCTGGATGGTGAACATCTTCCGGAACGTCCAGTAGTCCGTGGCGTTGGGGAAGGTGTGCAGCGCCCACTCCTTGAGCATGCTGCGTGGCACCATGTTACTCTGAACCTCCTTGAGGATGTCGCGGAGGACCTGAAACACATCGCCCCGTGACACTCCCATCTCACTCACTGATTTTTTTTTTTTTGGCAAAAGAAAAACTCTCAAATTGCAATTCCTCTTTAACTTAGCACCGAGAGTAAATTCTGGTGACAGATTTAACGCGCGCATTGTTAGGAGACTGAACGTGAGGAGGCACAAGATGGCTGCTTCCCTCCAGGGTTCGCCGCCGTCTGCTCTAAAGCACCAACGCAGCTGGTCTGCGCCAAAGCCGCAGTTACCTGACATGCGATACCTGACAAGAATGCAGGCAAGTATCTGACACTTCCACCCTTGCTGACCACAGAAGGTATCAGGCCAATTAACAGAACACAACAGCCGGACACCAGCAGCACCACTTCCAACCAAGACTTTATACTAATGACCAATGTTTCACAAACTGAAGGAGCTGGTCTAACCACACACACACTCGAGACTGAACTCCGTACTCATGGACTATTGCAGACATCACCAACTCAGAAAGTTTCCTGAGTTAATGGAGTTCCTGTTCGACCATCTGGTAGAGGCACAGGGTCTCTTCCAGACTAAGTCCTACCCACGTGCTCTGAATGGCCGTGAGGTAGAACGTGAGAAAGGCCGTGAGAAAGTTCTTGCCTTCCACCAGGAAGAACAAGGCAGGCCACTGGCCACACATGCAGTTTGTTTCCTCATCTGTCAAATGGGAAGGAGCACTTCTGAGACGGCAAAGGATTTCCAAAATCTGCTCCTGAAGCAGTTAGAATGCTGGCAAAACCACCAAAATCAACTTTGTCAGAACTCTAGGAACTAAAGGCTTACAAGTCTGAGGAGCTTTTTAAAAAATTTATTTAAAAAAAAACAAAAAAACAAAGGCTGGGCTGGGCATGGTGACTCACGCCTGTAATCCCAGCACTTTGGGAGGTCGAGGCGGGCAGATCACAAGGTCAGGAGTTTGAGGCCAGCCTGGTCAACATGGTGAAACCCCGTCTCTACTAAAAATACAAAAATCAGCCAGGCGTGGTGGCGGGCACCTGTAATCTCAGCTACTCAGGAGGCTGAGGCAGGAGAATTGCTTGAACTCAGGAGGCGGAGGTTGTGGTGAGCCAAGATCATGCCACTGCACTCCAGCCTGGGCGACAAGAGCAAAACTCCATCTCAACAAAAAAAGAGAAAAAGACAGAAGAATGAAGGAGTAGAATAAATAACAAAACAAACAAGAGGCACATAGAGGAGGAAGTGGCTCTGAAGCTGGATTCCTCTGTGCTGTGGGCATCTCCCTCTGCCGACAGGCCCTGACAGCCGCTAACCGGGAACAAACATCCCAGTTGGACACTCACGCTGTTTAGAAACAGGATGACTCTGGGGTCAGCACGTATTTGTCACTGGCTTCCACGCTGTCGAAAGTTAATGTTGCCTTAAGAATATAATCCATTCTTTTCCTGCAAATACCTCAGAACTGCCCATTGTCCACAGAATGACCAGGCCATGGCCTGTGCCACAAAAAAGCCCTGGCGTCAGTTCCCACGAGAGGCCATGCACTCTGTCAACAGAGGCTGATCTGTTGACAGGGATCCATGCCTCTGCCTGCAGAGCTGGAGGCTGCACCTGACCCTGCAGCCTGGAACACCTTGGGCCCTGCCGTGCCCTGGGCCACAGAGGACACCATGGGCTCAACCTTCCTCAACCACACTAAGTCCTCCAGGAGCCCGGAGACCTGGAATGAGTCCCTGGGAGACTTGGGGCAAGGTCGCAGCATCCACCTCTGTGGTCTCTCCTTCTTGGGACCTACATAAAGGACCACCGGGCACCCGGGGAGAGGCCGAAACAGCTGCCCCTGGGTGCTCCACACAACCCCCCAAAAATCTCCTCACCCAAAGCCCATGCCTGCCCTGCCTCCCACCAAGGGCAAAAACGTGCAGGTGAATGAGGGGCCTCTGCACCTCCGAGGGGCTGCAGGCCAGGGCCACCCAAGACTCCTGTGGGCACCATGCTCCTGGCTCAGGCAACCGAAACAGCTGGGCCCCACGCACTCCAGAGTCTGTCGCTTTTTGTATTTTAGAAAACAGCACACATGCCGCACATCGCCTAACGCCCCCAGCAGCAGACCAGGTGAACAGCAACACGAAGTGGATGAATGAAGACTGTAAACAGCCTCCCATCACCTCAGACCAGGTGTGGCTGCCAAGTGAGACTGCCAGAAACTTACTTCAAAATTCTAATTTCAGAGCTTCTTTGTAAGTACAGTAGAGGACAAGGGGCTTCTCCAAGGTCGAGGACTGACCCGCGTCCGGTCATAACAAACCGTTCACGACAAGTGTCCTCTCACCAAGGTCAAGAGCTGTCTCATTTCTACCATCTCACGAGTCTAATAGTTACTTTAAATGACAGAGGTGGCCCCCAACAAATGCCCGCTCATCTTCTAAGCACCCCTGTCTCCAGGCACCGCCCCACGCAGGAGGGCTGCAGGTGGCAGCTTGGCCCCCGCCCAGCCCCGCTGCTACCTGGTGGCTGGCTTGGGTTCCCCGCGCCTGCACCGTAGCCAGCCGGTCGTAGTAACGGGAGATGGGGTTGTCGTGCTCGATGCCCTTCTTGGCGCAGCGCTGCTTGTAGATCTCCACAAGGGAAAGTGAAGAGGGGTTGTCCTCCACGAGGCGCATCTGCGGGGAAACCGCCACAACCCGGGGCACTGGGGAGAGGGGAAGAAAAACAGGGCAGGCTGAGGGTGACCGCAGGCCAGTGCTTGGCTCCACTGGGAGCAGAGCTGACCCAGCTGTGTGCCTTGGGGGCTGGCTGGAAGAACCCGGTGGTCATGCACCATCCATTTACCCAACAGATGGCACGAGGCTCTGACGGCACGAGCTAATCGTCACCCTGTGTCCACAAACAGAAATGCTTTAGAAGGCAATCTTAAAAAGACATCTTGGCTGGACACAGTGGCTCACGTCTGTAATCCCAGCACTTTGGGAGGCCGAGGTGGGCGGATCACGAGGTCAGGAGATGGAGACCATCCTGGCCAACATGGTGAAACCCCATCTCTACTAAAAATACAAAAATTAGCCAGGCGTGGTGGCAGGTGCCTGTAATCCCAGCTACTCAGGAGGCTGAGGCAGGAGAATGGCCTGAACCAGGGAGTCAGAGGTTGTAGTGAGCTGAGATCGTGCCACAGCAATACAGCCTGGTGACAGAGCGAGACTCCATCTCAAAGGAAAAAAAACCCCAAAAAACAAAAAGACATCTTAAAAAACAAAATATAAAGGATAGCCTATAGTCCCAGCTACTCAGGAGGCTGAGATGGGAGAATCGCTTGAGCCAGGAGTTGGGGGCTGCAGGTGACAGAGCAGGACCCTGTCTAAAAAATAAGAATAAACATGGCTGGCCGTGGTGGCTCACGCCTGTAATCCCAGCACTTTGGGAGGCCAAGGCAGGTGGATCACATGAGGTCAGGAGTTTGAGACCAGCCTGGCCAACATGGCAAAACCCCATCTCTACTAAAAACACAAAAATTAGCCAGGCATGGTGGCGCACACCTGTAGTCCCAGCTACTCAGGAGGCTGAGGCAGGAGAATTGCCTGAACCCAGGAGGCGGAGGTGGCAGTGAACTGAGACTGCGCCATTGCACTCCAGCCTGGGTGACAGAGTGAGACTCCGTTTCAAAAAAAAAAAAAAGAATAAGCAGACTGCTCAATGTTCGCTCTCAGAGGTTTTCCTTAATCAGAGTCTATGGGAAGAGTCCAGCCTTCCTGCTCTGAGACAGCTGCTGTCTAATGACGCAAACTTGCCTTTCAGCACCTAGGATGGCTGTGCCCCATCTTTGGAGAAGGAGGAAAATCATCTTCTGTGTTCTGTCCACATAAGGAAAGCATCCAGCATCAACCTGATCATCCATTGCCATTAGTGTGTGAATCCCCGTCCACACATGGCAACCGGCACTCTGTTCCCAATCGCCATTAGTGTGTGAATCCCTGTCCACACATGGCGACCAGCACTCTGTTCCCAATCGCCATTAGTGTGTGAATCCCTGTCCACACATGGCGACCAGCACTCTGTTCCCAATCACCACTCGCTATCTGCGATGCAGTTAATCTACGACCTGCCCGACAGGATGCTAAACTGCACTGAAACCACTCTGGTCTGAGCCAGCTGGAGGTGGCAGGAGCGCTGGGCGACCACTCCAGAGCCTGCCTTCCCAGTGACGACACCTTGGGGAGCAGCACTGGACTTGTGTGCACAGTTTCTCCTCCAAAAGTGGGATAATAGTACCTACCCCATAGGGTTGTTTGTGGATTAAATGAGATAATACTTTATGAAGATACTAGGTTCAGGGAATATTCAGATATCTTGTTGCAATAAAGTTGGAGGGAGCTGAGAGGTTTCCAGAAGATGGCAGATTCAGCCTGCCCAGAGAGGGAACCAGTGGCGCTGTGTCCCAGCCACCGTAACTCAGGGATGTGAGGTGCACACGGATGATTCTGACTTCTGTGAACCAAGTGGCTGATTCTAATGTCAGTTAAGCCACAGCTGATGGCTTGCTGTCTTGGCGTTTACCCATAAAGAAATCCCCAAATGACTCCAGGACACACATTAGGACCGCCATTCCGTGCCAACCAAGCGTTTGGAAGCAGATAAATCAATAACCCACAGCTGGGATCAACACTACAGGTCATGTTATATACACGTTAAAACACACAGTTTTTCTGTGATGCATTTTGAGCTTTCTTTAGGCTTATTTTTAAAATCTTCTTATTTTGAGATACAAAACTTAAGCATCAGAGATTTCAGGTCAGAAGGGGCTGATCACAGCTTAGGTGGCAAAAGAAAGTTCCACACAGGACTAGGTAACGTGCACTGCGGCGGGCTCCCGACTACAGGGACTGCACGCTAAAAAGTTATAAAGTGGCTCTCTTCTCTGGATCACAGCAC
Source organism: Papio anubis (assembly GCF_008728515.1). Taxonomy (NCBI): domain Eukaryota; kingdom Metazoa; phylum Chordata; class Mammalia; order Primates; family Cercopithecidae; genus Papio; species Papio anubis. The sequence goes on from NC_044979.1 coordinate 141,030,492, forward strand.
AAGCGTCTCATCTATGTGCCCGTACAATCGGGCCACTCATGGTAACTCAGTGACAAAGACTTCCTCAGAGGTTGCTTCTTATCAGCTATTTGTGCTCCCTGGCAATTTCTGTGGCCTTAACAGGGCAGCTAGACTTTCCCGAGTCCTGTGTTTCACCCAGGAAGGAAACTCAGGGAGGGCCCAGAGTGCAGCGTGTGAAGCAGCTCGAGGTGCGCTGGAAACCTGACGCGAAGTGCTGCCCCGCTGGCACCCAGGCTCAGCTGGGCCGGGTTCCCCAGGCTCCAGGGAGAAGCGAAACCGGCAGCACGCACTGGCAGGTGCCGGCTCCCCAAGGGCCCACTCTGTAGAGTGCAAAAGGCCTTAGAACAGGGGTGCCCAATCTTTTGGCTTCCCTGGGCCACATTGGAAGAATTGTCTTGGGCTACACATAAAATACACTGACACTAACGACAGGTGATGAGCTAAAAAAGATTTTAAAAAAAGCAAAAGAAATCTCATAATGTTCTAAGAAAGTTGACGAATTTGTGTTGAACCACATTCAAAGGCATCCTGGGCCGCATGGAGCCTGCAGATTGGACAAGCTTGCCTTAGACGAAAGGTGGACACAGCTCTCATCTCTCAGTGAGAGGCCTGAAGGCCCAGAGCTGCTCCTCTTCTTGAGGCCTTCCCTGGTCAGCACAGACTAGAACATTCTCTGCTGACACAGCCGGACCCTCAAAGGCTAACTTGAGTTGCCTGCGCACCCCGCGAGGCGTGGCTCTCACCCCCACCCGTGAGGCTGCCTGCGCGCCCCGCGAGGCGTGGCTCTCACTCCCACCTGTGAAAAACAAATGCCTTTTGGTGGTCTCCTTTCTCTTCTCCAAACAGGGGTTCAACAGACGCAGCAGCTGCAACACACGCTCCTCTCGCCGTGACTCCGTGAGGCAGGCGTCGTTCATGACGAGGTACGGGTAGATCTTGCCGTTGTGTCCCCGGATGTACAGCCGCCGGGCTGCGGTGTTGTGCTTCTGCACAATCTCTACCCGGGGCATAAACCTGCCAGAGCGAGAAGCCATGAGGACGCGCCCTGCATCTCTACCAGTCCTGGTCTTGAGAAGCAGCTAGGGATGTCCGAACTGTCACGGGAAAACGGACTGTGTAGGCCAGCAGTCGTTTATCAATTTATTTGTACCCTGCCTTACCCTGACGCGGTGGAAATGAGCCAAATATTTTCAATTCAGCAGCCCCGGACAGAAGTCAAGGAGGAGGGACAGCTGGCCAGGACAGGAGCCAGCTTTGGAGGAAAGGGCAGCTAAACTCTGGACGTATGGAAAAGCAGAGCTGTGTCTGGTTCAGATATAAAGATGAAACACATTTTTTGTTAAGAGAAACCTCTTCAAAGCCCTTTCTGCGTTTCAAATGAGATGCAGCATGCTCTAGGAAATGCTACGATTGTCTGATTCTGCCTGAATACTGTGCTTCGAGGATTTACAAAAGACTGGGACACACACTGTTTAGTCAAGTTCTATGGTGACTCAGAAGAAGGTCTGCTGAATGCAAACCCAGACTGCACTCAGGACAGCTAACCGGTCAGTGCGGGCAGAACTCCTAAAGTGCCTGACCACTTACATTCTAGAATCATCTTAGGTTCTCCCATGTCAGGGAATCTGAGTCCAAAATTCCACACAGGGTCCACCCTGGAGCTCCCGTGGGGCTCCATGCCCACGGACGCCGTGGGTGAGTTCCACCCACCAGGCTGGCCCACTCACCGCGCAATCTTGATGTAATAATGCGTTGGCTTTGGCATCAGAAACTCCCCGGGAATTTCCACTTCAGCTGTCTGTGCCGAGAAATTGCTCAAGAACCGGCACTTTTCCTCTATGAGGAAGAATTTGGGGAGTTGCTTGGTCTTGGCCTCCAATATTTTGATCCACTTTTTCAACTTAGAAATAAGATTATGAAGCTTCATGGATCCTGGAACACTGAAGTCAAAATCTTCAAAATAAAACATGATTAAAAACATTTTTAGTCATCTGGGCCAGTTCTAATTCACTGCAAAAAACAAAACCCAAAAACAAACAGAGCTCAAGCCCCTTCCAGCTACGAATTACACGTTTTGTTTGTTTTGAAACGAAGTTTCACTCTTGTTGCCCTGGCTGGAGTGCAGTGGCGTGATCTTGGCTCACTGCAACCTCCACCTCCTGGGTTTTAGTGATTCTCCTGCCTCAGCCTCCCAAGTAGCTGCGATTACAGGTACCCGCCACCACGCTTGGCTAATTTTTTTTTTTTTTTTTTTGTATTTTTAGTAGAGACAGGGTTTCACCATGTTGGCCAGGCTGGTCTTGAACTCCCAACCTCAGATGATCCGCCCACCTTGGCCTCCCAAAGTGCTGGGATCACAGGCGTGAGCCACTACGCCCGGCCAAATTACACGTTTTATACATAGTGTGGAGCAAAACATTTTATATTCCTTGCTCCCCAAGAGGCTGACAGAACAAGAGAAGCCCTGTCAGAGACCTCCCACCACGTGGAGAGGAAGAGGAAGAGAGGGACCACCAGCCTGAAACCCCATCCCCAACCCCACAGGCCCTTTCGGGAATAATGCCGCGGAGGCAATGTCTACCTCCGTGTGTGAGGCTGGGGCCCTGGGAGACACAGGAGCCTGAGGGCGTCCTGTGAATCCCAACAACCAGGAGCCCGTGTCACCGGGGCCTGAAGACCAGCATCCAACAGCAACCCCGCCTCTGAGCATAAGTGTCACACGGAGCCCTAAGATCTCGTGTCAAAGCTGATAATGTAATCAAAGTGAGCCTGAGGCAGCAGAAAGGGCCACCCAGGAGACAGATTCTAAATGAGCCCCGAGAGGGCAAGATACCAAAATGGCAAAAGCCAAAAACATTTTTCACTGAAGCATTCAAAAATTCCTGGTTAATATATTTCTCAAAAATGTCTTTCTGTAAAAAAACCTCGACTTCCTCCCAGATGAGCACCAGTGCTGGAACGAGCCTCGCCACCCTAACTCACCAGGGCGACCAGAGGTCAGGACGAACCCAACCGCTTCTGCAGCAAAGCAGGGGCCCTGGGGGAGCCATGAGGAGGCGCCGTCCCCAGGCTGCCTCAGGGCTGGCGTCTGAGCCCAAATGGAACGCTGGCTGAGCCGTGGCAGCAGACATACCAGCTTAGAGCTTGGAGCACGCCACTGAACCTCTCAGGGCCTCACTTTTCTAACCCATGGTAGACGAACAGGAATAATTTAACACCTACCCCATAAGGATGAAATTAAACAAGGCAGCGCACATGAGGCGCTTGGCATAACACCCAGCTGTTCGAGTGGCCTGACCATCCCTGCCCATGCATGATAACACCCAGCTATACGAGTGGCCTATTCCTGCCCATGTCTGAACTTGGCTGTTCACAAATGTCATCAGTTTCAGGAAAGCCAAAGTATTTTGTGTGTGTGTTTTTTTTCACAGCACTTGTCTGGTTTCCCTTTCATTTTAAGCTCTGGCACCTCCCTCCTCTGCATTCCTCACAGCGCCATGACTCCACACGGGCAGGTGCTGGAGAAGCCACTGTGCACCAAGGTGAGATCTCCCAGCAGAGCTGCGAGGGACAGAGGCCACCGCCAAGGACGCAGGCCACCTCACTGTTTGTTCCCTCTCCACGCTGGACCAAGAAGGTGCCGCCAAGCTCATGCCTGATCTCTTTTTAACTTTTATTTTGAAATTCCTAGAGATTCACAGCAGGATGCAAACAAATTATACAGAAAGTCCCATGTACTCCTAACCCCATTCCTCCCACACCAGCATCCTATGCAAGCCAGTGCGATGCCAACATCAAAAAGCGACATTGGCACAATCCAAAGAGCTGATTCAGACTTTACCAGTTACGTGTGCACATGTGCGTGTGCACGTGTGTATGTGTGCGCACACCTCTGGTCATGTCATCGTGTCGCCTCGCAGAGCCATCAGCACAATCAGTTGTGAGCTGCACCATCAGCACGGGATGCCCTTGGTTTCCCTTCACAGCCACCCCCGCCTCTCCCCTGCATCCTGAACACCTGGCCAGCACCAATCCCTTTTCCATCTCCACTGTGGTATTTCACAAACATTTCACAAATAAGAATCCTGCAGTACACATCCTTTCCAAGTTGGCTTTTTGCACTCAGCATGATTTCTTGGAGGTTCACCCACATTACAGCGTATCAGTAATGAACTCCTCACTGCCGAGGACGGGTGTTTCTAACGTATTCAATACCTTCTGAAAGGGCACCTGCATGGTTTCCAGTTTTGAGCTATTACATATACAATAACAAAGGCTCTGAATATTTGTGTGCCCGTTCCCACACGAATGAAGTCTTCATTTCTGTGGGATACATGGAGTGCGCCATTTCTGAGCTTCCTTCCACCTCTTCACAGACATGTGGCTGGTAGCCCACACACACAGCTCTGCTACAGAATCGGACTGCACTCCATCAACAGGACACAGATGAAGAAAGAGACAGAAACAGCCTCCCCTGTGAACAGGAGAGCGGAAGGCGGACACAGTCTGGCTTTGTGAGTCTGAGACCTGCTGCACTTTGAGATGAGTCAGGAGCCTCATGCTGACTTTTTCCAGTTTTGGTTTTGTGATTTTTTTTTTTTTTAAAACATCAAAAGCCAGAAGATCAATCCCATTTCTGGTTCTCTACTTTTTAAATAATGTGGACATTTTAAGATAAAAGCATGCTGAATACCACCATTTCTTTTAAGTAAAATATGATTTCTGTAAACCTTTCATCTTGGACTCTTTCATCCCCAGAGAAGGGTGAAAGACCACACATCACGCACGTTTCGCGACAAGCCTGAGGAGATGAAAGCGCTTCACGTGAAAGACCGGGAGGACCGGGCTCGCCCTTTACTTTTCAAAGAGCACCTCCCTCAGCTGTGGGTTCACCTGAGGCAAGCCCAACTCACACATCACGAATGGGGAGCCAGGCCCCCAGACTGCCCCCCGCCGCCCCCACTCAAGCGACTGCAGGGCACACGCCACACTTCAGCCGCAAGCAGCCTTGATGCAACCCTGGTCATGGCTGTGGCTGTCGAGGTTCCTTTCTGATTAAGGAGATAAAGATTTTCTTCTATGTGACTTAATATTAACTTTAACTGTGTCATCTAAGACACAATGAGTCTTTAGAAGATTCTTTAAATATCACAAATGTGAACCACTTATTCTATGATTTAACCCATCAATGAAGAAAGAACATGGTAAAGATCATTACAAAAGCGCTAAGCAGGGCACCGCAGGGCGGCTGGAAGGTATGGTAGGGACCACGCTCTGGACACGCGAGGCGGAGAAGGGGGCTGGGCCAGGACTGTTCAGTGGGCTTCGGTCCCCCAAACTCGAGACAGGGTGGCCCCAGCCCAGCCTGGCCAGGACCATTCAAGGCGTTGATGAGGAAGGGAAAGGTGTGGGCCCTGCTCCTTCAGGACACCCCAGGCTGGCCCATGGCTCACAGGCCCACACAGCGCCCTCTGATCCCAGTGCTGGGCAGAGAGCTGGGCTGGGGCCTGCCCCACTTGCTGGTCAGTTGCCCAAGAGATGCCAGGTGGCGAGTGCTGGAGACGGCAGCAGTGGCATGCTGAACACAGACCAGGGCTGGCCCCAAGGCTGGAGTGCATACGGTGTGGCCTGGAAGAATGAAAAGGAGTTTCCCAGACTGGAGGGAAACACTGTGGAGGAGGGGCTTCCCTCACTGGGGTAGCAGTTTCCCATTTGCCCCAAATGGCAGGATTTCCATAGTATACGTAGTATGAGTTCCACATCTTGGCCTGTTATCCAGCTTTGGCAGTCTCATCTCCACCACCTGGAGAATAAATGGGATCTGCATGACCTCCACTCTAAACTGAAATACATGGTCGGGCAGTGGCTCACGCCTGTAATCCCAGCACTTTGGGTGGTCGAAGTGGGTGGATCATTTGAGATCAGGAGTTCGAAAGCAGACTGGCCAACATGGTGAAACCCCATCTCTACTAAAAATACAAAAATTAGCCAGGTGTGGTGGCACGTGCACCTGTAATCCCAGCTACTCGGGAGGCTGAGGCAGGAGAATCGCTTGAACCTGGGAGGCAGAGGTGGCAGTGAGCCGAGAACGCGCCACTGTACTCCAGCCTGGGCGACAGAGCAAAACTCCATCTTAAAATAAATAAATAAACTGAAATACACACTGCGGTGCTGATATCCTTTTTAAAAAATTGTTATTAACAATTCCTCATAAAATTAAACGTTGTCAGAAGACTGAGAAGCTCAGAAGGTGAACTGTTGGCCCCGGAGAGTATTGATGATGGAGATAAATCTGGAAAAGCAGAACCTGTCCACGGTGGAAAATCAGGATCGATCTGGATTTGCCACAAAACTTCAAGATATTTGAGTGGCAATTCAGATGACTGCCTCCAGAATAGTGGCTTTGAATATACCATTTGCTTTCTCCCTCCACTTGCGCTGAACTCTGAACTGCCACCAGATTAGCCAGCCTCCTTCCCATCTTCGTTCACACTTAGTGGCAAATTGCTGTCACCAACTCAGCTCTCTGCTCTATGCAAGCACTAGACAACCTATGGGAAGAACATAGTGGCAGCAGGATCCTGTCTGCCTGGATGCAGTTTCTTAAGCAAGAGGCCCTGGTGCACCTGAACATTGTCTCTCCCTCTGAGCTCAAGATGGGTTCTCAGGAAAAAGTGCCGAGGACAGCTCAAGCCTCTCCCATCACAGAGCTAGATTTTGGAGGAGCTGCTGGATCTCATGTAGACCAAGAGGAAATTGCGGATGAGAGAGCTGTGCAGGATGTGGAATCATTGTCAAGTCTGGTCCAGGAAACCCTGGACTTTGATCAAGCTCAGCAGATAAAATGCTTTAATAGTAGATTGTTCCTGTACGATGCCTGTTTCTGTGAGAAGCTAGGCAGTGAATGCATGTACTTCTTGCAGTGAGGCCTGTGTACTGCAAAGCCTGTCTGAAGGACTGCTTTGAAATCCAGATCAGAGATGGCCACGTTCAACGCCTCAACTGCTCAGAACCAAAGTGCCCTCCGGTGGCCACTCGTGGCCAGGTCAAAAAGCCAGTGGAAGTACTTATCTGCTCGTCATGGCTGCCTTCTCCTCCTGTCCACCTTGGAGCTGGAGGCAGATGTGGTGTGCTGCCCCCACCCATGGGGGCCTGCAGGGTGTGGCTGTACCACGGGCATCTGCTCCAGCTGCAACTTTGCCTTCTGTACCTTGTGCAGACTGACCTACCACGTGGCCTCTCCATGTAAGGTGATCGCAGAGAAATTAATAGACTTACAAAACGAATACCTGCAAGCATATGAGGCCGAGACAAGATTTAAGAGGTAAGGTGAGAGGGTGATTCAGAAGGCACTGGAAGAGATGAAAAGTAAGGAGTGGCTAGAAGAGGACTCAAAGAGATGCCCATGCTGTGGAGTGCCCATAGAGAAGCGAGGTAGATGCCATGTACTGGCTGTAGGCGCTATTTCTGTTGGGTCCGCATGGGTTCTCTCTCTAGCAGCCCCTTACAAATATTTCGCCAACCCTACTTCACCGTGTTGTAACCGGCTGTTTCATGCTTGGATGTGAATGGAGATAATCTTTTGTCAAGTACACAAAGTAACCTTGCAGGATATTTACGGTACCATTCATTCACTCTTCCTGTGTAGAAGAGATGGAAGAACATGGCTTATATTTTCATCTGGTGAAGGTACATTCATACATTTTTTTTAAATGTAAGTTGAGAAAAAAATTCTAAGCCAAAGGTTCGGAAAATGAAACTACAGAATATTAAATATTATAATGTGCCCAAAGTTCAGAAAAGTTAACAATTAAATATTTATTTTCTTCCCCAAGCTTTAGGTAAGGAGAAGAGGGGTCACGAGTTAAACTTAGAGCCCTTCTGTCTCCAGGAAGCATCCGTAAGACACTGTGTTGGAGCTCCCTCAGTACTACTGCCTACAACTGGGGTGGGTAGAAAAGCCTTATGGAAATTATACTGAGAGCCTGATTTACTTCATGCTACTCACATTCCTTCCAGCCTAGGTTGCTGCCAAGTCAGTCCTCTTTGGAGGGAGCCATTTACTCCGTAACCGACTGGAAGGTCCAGTGTCATTTTGATCTACTGCTTTTCAGAATAGAAACTTACAATAATTAAAAAAAAATTTTTTTAATACCACAGACACTGTGGGTCACTTGATATTTATTAGTGGTGTATGTGGTCCACTGGTTTCAGGTCAAATCTAGAATTTAGTGATACTGACTCAGGAAGAATTGAAGTTCGATTTCATTTTCCCGGGCACTAGAGCCTAGACTTATGGTGACTTGTCTTTGCTATGTTTGTTCCACATTCTTTCTTTACCTTCTGCGTGTGGGGACAATTTTAATATTAATTCCAGCAACACATGATTTTATTTCCTCTGCTGGACTAGGAGAAAGCCTAATATATTTCCAAGCTGAATGTTCCTGAATTATCTGCATTTTGAGCCTGTCTATACCACTGTAGTTCCACTCTTAACTTTCTGAACTCTTTTTTTTTTTTGAAGATCTTCTCTAACAAGCTATGGGAATTTGGCTTCCTACCCTAATTTTTTTTTCTTTTTTGCAACAGCAGTGTTTTGGGTGATAATTTTGGACTGATACCTACTCCTTTTTCTGGATTTTGTTGCCTTTTTGAAAAACTGTCTTTCCTTACAGTTAGGTGAGTGGCTTGGTAGTAAAGTAAGATTCTTTGGAAAAGAGGACAGAAAAACTGAACCACAGCTTGAGAATATATTCTTTTTTGAGGTAGAGTCTCACTCTGTTGCCCAGGTTGGAGTGCAGCAGCGTGATTTTGGCTCACGGCAACCTCCGTCTCCCAGGTTCAACCGATCCTCCCACCTAAGCCTTCCGAGTAGCTGGGATTACAGGCGTACACCACCATGACAGGCTCATTTTTGTATTTTTAGTAGAGATGGGGTTTTGCCATGTTGGCCAGGCTGGTCTTGAACTCCTGACTTCAAGTGATCCACCCGCCTTGGCTTCCGAAAGTGCTGGGATTACAGACGTGAGCCACCACGCCCACCAAGAACACACTCTTTTCTCGTACTTTGTCATTGAAAATTGAGGAATCACTTTTAACTGTTTTAGGTGTGTGTCCAAAAAGTCAGCAAAGACTGTATTTCTGGACTGTCAAAGAGGATGCTTAATCTTAAAAATAAAATTTAAAATCATCTTAAAATTAGAACAGAGTTGCTGCTATTTATTCTGTCACCAAGGCAACTAATCACATTCTTAAATTGTTCAGCATATAACATATTATTAAGAGGAAAAAGGTCACAGAATAGCATCTCTTCTTTTTACCTGGGCTAGTGACTGAGCTTAGGTTTGAAAGCCCGTATTTTGTTTGAACCAGATAGTTTCACGGACTTCCATTCAGGACACTTTGTATAAAAATTGAAGTTAAAGAATAAGCTGAAGATAAGAAATGAAAATTAAAATGATTTGTTCTACAATTTTAAAAACGCAGTAATTAAGCTTTTAAATGTGAATGATTCAATGTTTCTTTCACCTCTGGGAAACTGTACCAGACAAATCTTGTTTTCACACAACAACCACTCATGTGCTGACATTCGAGAGGTGAAGGCTTGGGGAGTTACTCAGGCAGCCGAAGCCACATCCTGGGACCAGGGGCTCTCAGTGAGAACCTGGCAAGAGAGCCTGCCATGCGCTTCTCTGCTGGGGCGCCCGCAGGTCAGTGGGATGGAGGCTGAATGAGGAGTGAGAAACAACGTGTTCCAGACAGCACGAGAAGCAGCTGTGCCTGTGTGCACGGCGGTGGACGCGGGTGTGTACAATGGGATGCAGGTAAGCAGATGTGATGTGGGTGTGTAGATGGGACACAGTGCATACGCGGGGACACGCGTGTGTAAATGGGATGAGGGTAAGTAGATGGGACGTTGGTGTGTAGATGAGACACGAGGATGAAGGGACGCAGGTGAGTGGATGGGGTGTGTGGACTGGACGGGGGTGTGTAAATGGGACGGGGGTGCGAGGACGGGACGGGGGTGCGAGGACGGGATGGGGGTGCGAGGATGGGACGGGGATGCGAGGACGGGACGGGAATGCGAGGACGGGATGGGGGTGCGAGGATGGGACGGGGTGTGAGGATGGGACGCGGGTGTGTAGATGGGACAGGGGTGCGTATGATGGGACACGTGTTGTGTAAATGGGATGTAGGTGTGTATGATGGGACAAGGTAAGTAGATGGGATGCAGATGTGTAGATGGGACACAGCGGTGATGGGATGCAGGTGATAGGATACAGGTGAGTGGATGGGGTGCATGGACGGGACGTGGGTGCGTAAATGGGACGTCTGTGTGATGGAACGGGAGTGCTTGGATGGGACAGGGGCACAAGGATGGAACGGGGGTGTACAGATGGGGGGCGGGGGTACTGTGGGGTGAGGATCCCTATTTGACAGAGGAAGAAACCTGGGCTGAAGGAAACTGGACTCCTTTCCCTCACATCACAACATAAGAGGCAGAGCCGGGAGTTAAGCTGTGAGTCTAGGAAAACGCATTAACCTGAACTACAGACAAGCACTGAAAATACATCTCCCTATCACGATGCCCAGAATCCACAGTGAGCTTGCACTTAGCTCGTCACCGCAGGCCCTGCCCCTATAAATCCTACTGGTTCACCCAGCGCCATCTCCTACGAGCTCACCCAGACCCGGTCTTCCATGGGCCCACCGGACCCTGTCTCCCACCGGCCCACCAGACGCTGTCTCCCACTGGCTCACTAGCACCGTCTCCCACCATCCCACCTGGTGCCATCTCCTAGCGGCTCACCTGACCCCATCTCTCACCGGCTCACCCAGCACCGTCTCGCACAGGCTCACCAGGACTCTGTCTCCTACTGGCTCACACTAACACTGTCTCCCACCACCCCACCCTACACTGATTCCCACCAAACCAAGTGAAGGAAGGGTCTCAGGAAGGCAGGACGGCAGAAGGGCAGTGTGGCCTGAAACTTTCTACCCTGTCTTGGATCCTGGCAGCTCCTGCTCCAAACCTTGACTCCTCGTTAGGGAGAAAAACACGTGGTCACAGCTATGCACGCTGAAGTCTGCACCGTAAACAGAGTGTAACCAGTGTGCCCCGTGCAGTGATCAGAAAACCAACAATCTAATCAGCTTCGACACTAAAGCCGGAGGAAATCAGCGTGCACAATTCTCCCTGCGGAAGGGAAGGAAAATCGAGACTTACCCGTCGTGAACTGGCCTTTCAGCTTCTGAAAGACAGGGTCTTGTGCAGTGGCCTGCGCCCGCCTGGCCAGAGACTCGGAGGCTGCACTGGAGAACATGGTCGAGACGTTGGACACATTCTCCAGGCCCACCCCAAACGTGCTCACCAACTTCTTGACAAAATTGAGAGTGTGGGGGGTGATTTTCGCATCGGACACTGCTCCACTTTTCTCAAACGCCACGGAGTAACATTTCGCCAGGCCCTGTTGGAGCTGCCTGAGAACCTGGTAGAAAAGAGCCAGAGACAACTGACAAACACAGCCCTCCACTCCAGAACCAGCAGCCAAAAGCGCCTGTTGAGTGCGGCCCTCCCAGCCCAGGGTCATCTCCGCACCGCCCAGCAGGACCCACACACAGCAGCCATGAAATCGGCATGTGCAAGAAACGGGACACCTGTGCGTGCTGCATGGGAGCAGGCACTTTTCACCTTGGGGAGTAAGGGCCCTGAGCATTAAAAAAGCAAAAACGGAAAAGCCCCACTTTTTCGGATCATACACCCATCTGCAATTAGCCACAAAACCTCTGTATTTTCAGGCAGCTGTACTGTTCCCACTGTGTGTCTGTGTGCACGCATGAGACTTCACAGCAGTAAGGAGCTGCCCCGGGGCTCAACCAGGCAAGCATCCGGGCAGTGAGGCGTAGACTATTTTGTCATCAGCGGAAGCCAATGTTATTAAGGAAGTGGTCTGACTGCTGAAAAGACCCCACATACCTACAATTTCCCATCTCTGGAAATTATAACCCTGTTACTCACGCCACTACTTCTGCTCACGCCTGGTTTACAGTGGCACTCAGGTCAATGAGCTCAGAGAAGTGAGCACAGCCAGCATTTTAACAGCAAGAAGCAGCTTCCTCAATTCCACCCTCTTTTATGTCTTCTGCTTCGAATCTTTAAGGCTGTATTAGTGTGTGGAGATAGCTATTTGCCTGGTCCATGGTTAAGTTCAACAACAAATATATAAAAGGACCGGCAGCTAAACCTCAAGGGAAGAGAACCACAGAAGCATACAGAATGCCACGTCCCCTCTACAAGAAGCCATCATGTGCAAGATCAGAGCCAAATACCTCTTCATGCCAATTTTCTCTGAACCAGACCATCTGATCGACGATGCCTTCCAGGGAAGACAGAAGGGTGGGGTGGAGCTCTCGCTGCATGTGCATGATTCGGCTGCAGCGCCACATGGGTGCTGTTGCTCTTATGGGCCCTGGATCTGATGCAGAATGGGACTGGTTACCCACTGAACTTGGCTGCTGCTGTCCAGAATCTGAGAGCAACACACACAACGCCAGTGTCAGCGCAAAACCGACAGACGCCAGGGCTCGGAGCGCTGCAGGACCCATGGGCCAAAGGAGCGCTGGTTCCTGCCGGCGTGTGAATCCTCACAAGACCGCTTCCCCAGGGACCGCGTGGGAGAAGGCCTTGGTTATAGGCGCAGGTGCGCTGAGGGACGCGGGGAGGGACAGCGCAGTTGTCTACAACGTGGCTTCAATCCGTTCCATTAAATAAACCCATGTATGTGTTTCAAAGGACGCAGCTGTGACAACACGCCACCTGGTGAGTCCAGGTGAGGGCGCACAACGGTTCCCTGAGCACTCCTTTTAATGTTTCTGTTAGGTCTGATCATTGTAAACGTAAATGTTTAGGAAACTATCTCACAGTATGTTACACATTCCTTGCTACTATAAACTCAGAGATCTAAAAGTAGTTAATAGGAAACTGGTTTGGAAAGCCAAGCCAATTGCAAAATACTGCTTTTGAAAAATATGGTCATTTTTCCCTGTGAGATACACTGCAGAGCCCTTAATGACATTTTTTTTCTGAATTTACCTCTCTACACTTAGTCTTAAAACTAAAAAACCTTAATTTCCAAATGACCAAGACATGAAGCCACCTAGGGAGACTGACTCTCCAGAGGTTAGAGCTGAAAAGTGCCATGCAGCCCTCATCCACCGCCTCTCGCCAACCAAGCACGGTCCATGGCCCTTAGGAGATTCAGCACTGAAAACAAGGGGCAGTGAACAGTCCTCTTGTTAAAGTACCGTGGTTGGAGGGTACCTGAAGCCATCAAATCAGTTGTTGCTTTGCATACAAGGGCTATTCAATATGGATTAAAAGTCTTACACTGTGAGTGAGATTTCACCAACATCTGGTAAGATTGACTTCAACGCTGATTCTTCTCACAGCTGGAGATACTCCTCATAACTTACACACACACACACACACACACACACACACGGCACCTGGCATCTGTGCTGTGTATCGGGATGCACTTACTACTGGAGGAAGGTAAACTTTACAATTTTCTGAAGCTGAAAATTTCACACATTTTCTCTACCTATAGATCAAATCACTGGGATAAATGAACGCCTGTTACATCCTGGCAAAAGAGAGACTACTCAGATCAGGCTTTGCTTCCTGCCTTACAGTGCTGCCCAGTGAGGAGAGACTGGCCATGGCTAGGAGTGAGCTGCAGGGCAGGGGGTGGCCGCGGTGGTCTGTCTGGATGTGGGGCACCCCCTGGAATAAGCCCTTCCTGGCCTGGCCTGCCGGCCCCACCCGAGACGTACCGCTCTTGTAGCGTTCCCGCTGTTCTATTTTCAGGGTCAGGTATAGGGTCCGGATAGGAAAGTAGACCGCTTGGGGATACACGCGTCCAACCTGCTCAGAGACAAGACATCATAAATAGTGCTGCTCTCCACTGAGCTCTGGATAATTTGTACTGAAAACAACCAATGTCAAGTCAGAAACAGGTGTCTGATCTGCCTTAGGAACAAGAAAGCAAATACTACAGCACTGATCTGACGCACAAGGCCAGGTTCAACATCAGGCAAAATGTTTACTTCACTTTAAAAGAGCCAAGACACATCAACACATGCATTTCATCAACTCCACCCAGGAACTGTGACAGGGAAACCACGCTTTCCTTCCAGGCACTAAATCTGAGGGGGACAAAACACACGTGTCCCCAGATCTCACTGAAGCAAATAAAAAAACATACAAACACCAGCTAATCTTTCTGTCAGGCATAATTCACTGTGGATTGTGAACTAATTCCATTATCAAATAACTTTATTCTGCATAACTGCAGCTGGGAGGAGATGGAGGGATGTCCGTTTCAGTTAAGAAACTCCCGTTTTATTGAACTGGACTTTTGTGGCTGACAGGATAGTACCATGTCACTTGGATCCTTCAGAATGTGCCCATGAAATGAAGGAAGGAATAACATCTAAGCTGTCACAGGCACAGGCAGCTGCTCTTGAACCTGAGATGTTCCACGAGTGATGAGACCAAGTAGGTCGGATCTGCACCCTGAGGGTAAGCACTACACAGAATGCCGGGACTCAAAAACACAGCTGCTTCCTCAACGAAAATCAGGGCATTGTTCAGGTCCCACACAGCACAGGTGGTGCTTGCAGGAAGGAGCCAGAAGAATGGGTGGGCAGAGCACGGGCCCAGTTCCTTCTTAAAGACCTTCGCAGACTCCTGTGGCACTTCATGATTTTACAAAAGCAAGCACGAAGGCGCTGTGTCCCAAACCTCACTGCGGCCACGCTTATGCCATTTCTGGTCCTCCTTCTATGCCTGGATCGTTTCACGGGAGAGGGACATCCTGGAACCATTCTCGAGAGATGGTTACGAGAGCCTTTCCAGAGGGCCCTGGCCTGTCCGCTTCCCCAGCCCCGCCCCACTGCCCTCGAAAACCGTGGGTTCCTTATGACGCAGTTCAACTGTCAAAAGGACGACAGCCACAATCACGGGAATGTTTTAGTTTAAGGGCAGCTCTGAAGAGCTCCCAGCACATGACAAAAAAATCAGAGGGAAACTACCCATCAGATTCAGGGCTTGCTGTCATTCTCAGGGTATCCACTGGCAATTGTACATTATAGTGCAATTTTATTTTACTTGCATTATATATGGAAAATATTTAAGAAATTACAATTTGAACACTGAACTGCTTTATCAGCTATTTCATTTCAACTGATATATTCTTTAATAACTTTTAATTATGCTTTATATTAAGTAATATCTAGATGATTACATCTTCCCAGCTCTTTAACTTATTTTTAATACTTTGAGCACTCAAATTTACTTTCTGGGAAAAAACAGAACGCAAAATGGAGACACAACGTTTTGTGCACGTGAACAAGGCCACTCTGCTCTTCCCACCTGGCTAATGAGATTCAAGAGCAGCTTTCCCTCCGAGCCGACCAGGCAGGTGAGCAGCTGTGGGATCCAGGCCAGCCACTGGATGGGTGGCACACCAATGCAGTACTTGTCGACGGCATCTGCCAAAGTGTTTTTGTCATCATCAAAACTCAAAAGCCACAGCACCTGAGACAGAAGGAGAAATTCTAGAGTTGAATGACAATTCTGAAGCCCTCAAGCAAGAGACTTTTTCCCCAACATTACAACACTGTAAAGAGCGGCTTTACTGGCCATGTAAAAAAAATATCTGTAAGAGGGCCAACATTATTGCTAAACTTAACATAAATCTTACAGTATATATAACCTATAATTTAAATACAGATTTTCTCTTTAGTTTTTTTGTTTTGTTATTGAGACAGTCTTGCTTTGTCACCCAGGCTAGAGTGCCGTGGTGCAATTTTGGCTCACTGCAACCTCCACCTCCCGGGTTCAAGCGATTCTCCTGCCTCAGCCTCCCCAGTAGCTGGGATTACAGGTGCATACCCACCACGCCTGGCTAACTTTTGTATTTTTAGTAGAGATAGGGTTTTGTCATGTTGGCCAGGCTGGTCTCAAACTCCTGACATCAAGTGATCCACCCACCTCGGCCTCCCAAAGTGCTGGGATTACAGGCGTGAGCCACCGTGCCCACCCTTTTAATGACAATTACTCACTGATCTAATCCACTGGCTAGCAGTGAACAGTGACTAAGCGTAAGACAGCAATAGGCAGACGCCTGGGGCCTGCCCACCCATTAACTCACACTCATGATCTCATCCAAACACAATGAACTTTTGCTAAAACTCTCAGATGCTCATCACCCTGGCATCAGGGAGGCCACAGGCTGGCAGCCAGGTGTCCATGGATGACGGAAACAATTACATCTGGGTGTAAGCAACCAGGAGTCAGGCACTGAGGCAGCGCATGTAGCTATCTCTGTAATCGGCTTTAACCGCCATGTGCTGGTGTACATTTCAAATTTTTACGTTAAATCAAGGAATTCTAAAAAATCCAAACCTTTAATGAACAAAATAGGAAAGGGAACAATTTATTCTTGGGTTTCCTGCTGGAATTAATTCTGGGTTTTATCTGTCTGCTTCTTGGGGGAAGACAGGAAGCCACATGAAGGAGGAACCTGAATGTCAAGTGCAGTGAGCACGTGGGCGACACCCACGGGGCTGCTGCGGGGGGAACCATGCAGAGAGAAACCCATAACCACCCCAGCATGCCGGCTCTGTGGCTGTGCTGACAGCGGCCCTGCAGGGGAGGGATGACAACCTAATGGGCGTCCAGGAGGGAAGCTCTAGCTCCACATCCCCTCCTCAGCCCTCTGTTCCGTGTGAGCTCCCACAGGTAGTGCTAGACTCGGGCTCTAGGCGGGGCTTTGCCACTTGGAAGTTCTGGGGCCCTAAGAGTGTCCAGGCCTCAGTTTTCTCAGCTTTAAAACAGACTGTGAAAGACGCTTCAAAGAGTAATGAGGATTAAGAGTTAAGGCATGAAATCATGCCTCACACCTGGCATGGATAAGTGAATTGTAGCTAAATTTCGGTCCATATCTGAAGGCGACCAATGACCTCTGGTCAAAGCTCATTTTTTCGGTCTCACCTTGGCTAAGTATTTCCTCGATTTGCTCTCGTTTTGATGCCGGCAGGCATGCAGGTAGCAGGTGATGGCAGACACGCCCAGGTGCAGCTGCCGCTCCTTCACGAAGATGTTCTCCAGGTAGTCGCCCCACATGGCCCAGGCTTTCACCAGCACATCGTGCATCTGCACGGCTGCAGAGAAGGCTTTGTTTGCCTCCTCGGACCTGTCAGGAGACAGAAAACCGAAATGCATATGCTTTTCAATTGAAGCGAGCTTCACGTAACCTGAAATTGACCAGTATAAAATGAACACTGCAGGGCACTTGGTCCATTCGAAATGTTGTGCAACCGCCCCATAAACGGTCACTCTGAGCCCCTCCCACTCCAGCCCCTGGGAACCTGCAGTCTGCCTTCTGTCTCTGTGGACTGACTGGTTCTGCACATTTCATATAAACTGAATCATACATCATGTGATCTTTTGAATCTGGCATAGTGTTTTCGAGGTTTATTCATGTTGAAGCCTGTGTCGGTACTTCATTCTCTTTAACAAGTGAATGACATTCCATTGTATATATACACCATAAACATTTTGTTTATCTGTTCATTCGTGTTGTCTCCACATCTTGGTTACTGCAAATAGTCCTGCTACAAACATTCCCAAACAGGTATCTGTTTGTTTCAACACTTCTGGGTGTACACCAGGGAGTGGAAATGCTGGTCACGTGGGAACTCTATGCTTACTTTTTGTGGAACCATCAAACTGTTTCCACGGCAGTTACACCGCTTCACTATGACA
Organism: Papio anubis; assembly: GCF_008728515.1. Classification (NCBI taxonomy): domain Eukaryota; kingdom Metazoa; phylum Chordata; class Mammalia; order Primates; family Cercopithecidae; genus Papio; species Papio anubis. The sequence goes on from NC_044979.1 coordinate 141,048,343, forward strand.
CCAGCAATGTACCAGACATAGCAAGGGAACTTCAGACCCATGTGCTTTATGATACAGATGCAAACATCCTCAACAAAAATGAGCAACCCAACTCCAGCAGTGGATCAAAAGGATTATCTGTCATGACCAAGTGGGATTTATCCCAGCAATAAGGGTGGTTCAACATGGGAAACAGAAAAGTCAATATAAATAAAACCAATCAATGTGATATATGACATTAAAAGAATGAAGGAAAAAAAACCACAATCATCTCAGAGGACAGAGAAAAAGCCATTTGAAAAAAATCCAACATCCTCTCACGATAAAAATACCCAGCAAACTTAGAACAGAAGGGAAATTCCTCAAGCTTATAAAAGACATCTACAAAACACCCACAGCTAACATCATACTCAAGGCTGAAAGACTGAATGGCTTTCCCCAAGAGCAAGAAAAAGACAAGGATCTTGTCTTTTTAATTCAGCACTGTACTTAAGGTTCTAGTCAGGGCAATTGGGAAGAAAAAGAAATAAAATGCATCTTTACTGGAATAGAAGATGTAAGTCCATCTCTACCTGCAGCTGACAGGATCTTATATACAGAAAAGAAGAATCCCCAAAAAGCTATTAGAGCAAATAAACTCAGCAAGGTTGAGAAATCTAAGATTGATATACAAAACCCTGGTATTTCCAAATGTTAGCAATGAGCAATGTGAAAATGAAGCAAACGGCTCCATTCACGTGACAATATTGAGGGATAAAGTTAACATAAGTGCAAGACTTGTACACTAAAATCTATAAAACATTGTTGAATTAAACTAAAGAAGACCTAAACTAGTGGAAAGACATCTTGTGTTTACACACTGGAAAACTTGCTTAAGTTGGCAAAATACTCACAAACTGATCTACAGATTCAATGCAATCTCTATCGTAATTCCAACTGTTTTGGCAGAAATACATGAAAATAACCTAAAATTCATATGGAAATATAAGAGACTCTATATAGATCAATGGAATAGAAGTGAGAGTCCAGAAATAAGCCCACAAAAAATGGTCAACTGATTTTTGTTTTTCAGGTTTTGGAAATGGGGGTCTCCACTATATTGTCCAGGCTGGTCTCCAACTCCTGGGCTCAAATGATCCTCCCACCGCAGCTTCCCAAAGTGCTAGGATTACAGGTGTGAGCCACTGGGCCTGGCCTCAACTGATTTTTGACAAGGGTGTCAAGACCATTCAATGGAGAAAGACTAGACTTTTCAGCAAATGGTGCTGGGACAACAGTATATCCACATGCAGCATAATAAATATGGACCCCTAACTCACACCACATAAAAAAATTATTCAAAATGGATCAGAGACCCAAACGTAAAAACTAAATCTATAAAACGCTTAGAAGGAAACATAAGAATAAATGCTTCTGATCCTGGATTACAGTATGGTTTCTTAGAAGATGTGAAAAGTATGAGCAACAAAAGAAAAAAACATAAATTGTACTTCATCAAAATTAAAAACTTGCACATTAAAGAACACTATCAAAAAAGTGAAAAGACAGCCCACAGAATGTGACAAAATACTTGGAAATCATATATCTGAAAGAGACTTTTATCCAGACATATAAAGAATTCCAAACCAACAATAAAAACCAAGAAAAGAAGCTCACTGTCATCAGTCATTAGGAAAATACAATTCAAAACCACAATGAAATATATTTTATACTCATTAGGATGGCTATAATCAGATACATAATAAGAAAATAACAAGTGCTGGTGAGGATGTGAAGAAATTAGAAACCTTAAACACTGCTGGTGGGAATGCAAAATGGTACAGCCAACTGTGGAAGATTGACAATATCTCAAAAAGATAAACAGAAAAGTACAATATGACCCAGATATTCTGCCCCCAGGTATATACCCAAGAGAACTCAAACATGCTCACACAAAGACACATATTCAGTGTTTACACCAGCATCACTCATGTAGCTAAAAAGTAGAAACAACCCACATGTCCATCAACTGCTGAATGGACAAACAAAATGTATGGATATCCAGTGGAATATTACTCAGCGATGAAAAGGAACGGGTTACTGATACATGACAGCACATGGATGAAGTTTGAAAACATCCTACTAAGTGAAAGAAGACAGTCACAGAAGGCCACATAGTGTATGCTTCTATTTATATTAATGTTCAGAATAAGCAAATCCATAGAGGCAGAAATAGATTAACAGTTGTCAGGAGAAAGGGGGAGGGGAGAAAGGAGAGTGACAGCAAACAGATTCAGGATTTACTTTGAGGATGATGGAAATATTCTAGAATTAGCTAGTGGTGATGGTTGTGCAACACTGTAAATATACTAAAACCCACTAAATTGTACACTTTTGAATGGTTGTGTCTGTCATATGAATTTAAAACATTACACAAAAAGATAAAACCTTTTCATGTTGACAAAGCTGCTTCCTAATTTAAAAATAAGCTAAACATGCAAGCCCCATAGATTGAAGATGTGAAAAGCAGGCACTGGAGCCTACACAAGGCAACAAGCAGCATCTTGTGAGTCTACTTCATTTGCATGCTATTTACAAAATCTCCTCTGACATTTACCTCTCTAAACCAGGGTTTGGCAACCTTTTCTGTGATGGGCCAGACAGCGAATGGTTTAGGTGCTGCAGACCATACAATTCCTATCACAACTCCTCAACTCTGCAGTTGGGTGAAAGCAGTCACAGGCAACATCGGTGGGGAGGGATGTATTCCAACAACACTTCATTGACAAAAACAGGGCAGTGGCTGGATGTTGCCCCCAGGCCATCCTTTACTGACCCCTGGTCTAAGGCAAGAATCATCTCCACAAAAGGAACCAGCTCTGTAAATGGCAGGCTGAGGAAATGGGGAAATGAATCCATTTTATCAGTTCTGTGATCCAGTAGCTCATTTGAGAAATGCTTTTAAATAGGCTTTTTATCGATTTGTTGCAAGTTACTCTCTTTGCAGAGGTGCAATACCTAAAAAATCCTATCTAATGACTGTCACCAAATCATACCCATTTCTAGCTTGAGCTTCACATTGGCTTCAGGTTATAAATAACTATTTAAATAATCTGACGCATTTTTTCTATTATCCTCTTTCAATATAACATACGTACTTGTTGATCTGAGCCAAGAACATTCCCTTCAGTGCATAAAATTCAGCTGTCATCTCTTTTGTGAAGTATTTTAAATTTGTAGATTCAATAACTTCAAGGCCCTGTTCAAAAAAAATGAGCAGAAAAAAAGTTCTTGAAATTTCCAAACAATATGAAAACTTCATAAAGTACTAATCTAGGCAGTAAGTCTATGAGTCATTGACCAATGTACTTTAAATTGACAACAGATTTGCCTACCATGAATATTTACTGATTGACGTTCAGAATTTAAACTGAATCACTAATGCTAAACTTTAAGTATTTGATCCTAAATACTTAGGGGTCTTATTTTCTCCAAAGCTTTATAGTTCTAGTTGGTTTCATTGTTCTTAAGATTCCTCTGAACATAGTCAAAATCTATCTTAGATCCTCATAATTCTGTAGTGTGAAATTTTTTTCTTTCCTTAAACACATTAACTAAGTATATGGTAGGACAGAGACCACAAGAGACTGTAATTCTTACAAGACTGTAATTCTTACAAGATTGTAAGTCTTGTAATTCAGTCAAGTAGCTTCCTTTCCCTTTTGTGTTTTGGAAGGACTGTTTTCCCCTTACTGAGGCTGTATTTATAGAGAGTTCGAATCCGCCTTCCTTATATTCTGAACCAAGAGTCCCCACCTGGCCTCATTCCCCACCCGGCCTCATTCTCTACCCGGCCTCATTCTTCAAGCATCCTGTCCGCACCTGCATGCACTCGTTTTTGCCCATGACGCCTGCCAGCTGGAGGTAGCATTTAACTTGCTGTCTAATCTTCTGGAAGCAATCCACGATAGGAACAGTTGGAATAGTATGAATCCGACTTAATATATCCAGAGCTACATTGACCAGTCCTTGTTTCCGGGCGATTTTTCCGTACTGGATGATTGCTGAAGCTGATGCGTGAACCCCAAGCATAGCGTTATTTGAACTGGGATCATGCTGAGAGCTATTCTCATAGGCAGTTACAATCGCTAGAGGGCAAAGAAAGGAATCATCAGACCACACAGATCCTCTTTCAAAGCACTTCACAACAAGGCTTAAATAAAAAATGAAACACACACACACATGGCTTATGAAAATGGGGAGCTGTGTGACTAAACCCTCGTTACTTTGTATTTTATGCCATAAGCAACTTCTAAAAGGTGCTAATTCTTGAGTCGAGTGTTACCATCTTGGCTAACCAAATCATAAAATGACAAAGGCTGCTCTAAACACGTGGACGCCTGACAGGTTTAGGGGATAAGAGGGGGACCAGGAAAACCAGCAAAGGCCACACAGAGCCACCTGAGCACAGCTTGTCCCGGGACGGGAGCTTCAACGCAGAGTGCCATGGCTCAGAGCATTGATCACCCCCCGGCCTGCACGATTCTGCCCCAAGTAGAAAAATGTAACAGATGCAGAAACAAAAAACAAAACTTTACTTCTTCTACCACCTTCATCTTTCCCCACACCATTACCACCCCGACCTGTCATCCCTACCCAAAAACAGAAAACCTGAGGAAAAAAAAACAAGCCAAAACACAGAGACAAAACCAGAACCGTGGGGCGTCTGGAAAATTACATGATGAATGCATGCCGGACCAGGTCGGTTTACCCTGGTAATGATGCTGCCTCCACATGAAGATGCTGCTCCAGTGGGACAAGTCGTCAGACACGATGGGCAGCCGGTTCCTCCAGGTCTTCACCACCGTCTTCATGTCGTGCAGGCTGTTGTTCCTCCCCAGGTTGGTCGGCTGTAAGCCTGCGTTGATCTGTGCAGCTTCCTGGAGTTCAATGATTTGCTGGGCTGCCTGATGGGACCAGCATAAGAGATTCCATAGTAAACGTTAGCAAAGATCAATCGGGAAAAACACACCAGAGTCCATTGGCGGCCTGATTATCGCAAAGATCTTATGGTGCGATTACCAAAGGAAGCACTCTCGTTTACACACAGACACCTGAGATCCACATTTCATTTCCTGTTCACCCCAAACGCTACTTTCCTTATGGCATCTCCAATTTTAAAACCTCAGCCTGTGGCTCCTGAGAGACAGGATACTGGGAGAACGATGGTACAGACACCAAACCTCGCTAATGGGCAGTCCTCAAAACTCCTCTTCCTGCTGTCCATGCCCTTTGCCACCCTCCCTGCCCAGCCCTTTGTCCAGCAACGCCTGAGGTCGGGATAGCCTGGTATCCTCGCTGCAGACGTGCCTTTTCTCAACGTGCCTGCTAAACCCCACAGCCATACTAAACACCTGCAAACGTGGTTCTCCTGACCTCTTTGGACGCATGAAATGTAAACACGTTTTAAGTCACCGCCCTACAAGACCGGGAGGTTGACTACCCTTAAATTCCAGATGCACTGTTGGCACCAAACTTCTGATGCCACCTTCTCACCTGGAAGGCCCTGGCCACAATCCTCAGCCTATCCAAATTCTGTCCCTGGTTTCTATGGCACACACGATTATCTCCCTTCTCTTGATCTTTGTTATCCTGATTTTCTGTCTGATTGGCATGGCTCTGAATCAGTCTCCCTCCAGCTGTAAATTTGCTTCTACGGCTATGCCTGCTGTCTCCGGTTCAATGCACCTTTGAGGCAGAATCTATTGTTTTAAAATGTTTTTTAATCTCCTAAACATAGCACCTAGTTCAGTACTCTGTATCTTGGTTGACAGTAATTTTTTAAGTTGCCTAGAAGAATCTGTGCTTTCTGTTTATATTTCAAGTTTAACTCATTACATTCAGATTTCGGAAAGCATTTCCTAACCCTGTCCCCACAGCTCCCGCCAAAAGCTTGCTGAAAACAGAGCAACAGGGTCTATAACTGAGGGTGGCAGAGTGGGTACCGAAAACAGTCCCTCAGGCAAAATTTGAAACCAGAATCACTGGTGAGGATGTCTTCAATCCCGCAGAAGCTCTAACATTTTTCCTCAACGTTTTAACTGTGGCCTTCCTTTCATGAGGACGAGTGTTAAGTGGGAGAGGACAAGACAAGGGGAAGGAGTTTCATCCCTGCCATCCAGCACAGTCTGCAGACTAAGCCTGGACACCGGTGCTTGGCTGCACCTAGCCACAGGCCCGTGCTCGTGTTGGGGTGCCGCACGCACCTGCAGGAGAGGCGTGTGCACGTGGGACACCACATGGGGCAGCCGCCGCCACTCACGGATGGCCAGGCTGCTGGCCATCTCCACCAGGCGCTCGATGAAGCTGAGCTGCTGTTCCTCGGGGTGGCAGATGGCCAGGTATCCGCGGTACATGTTCACCTTCCAGGCCATCTCCTTCGGACAGCTCACTTCCACCTGACAGTGAAAGAACGCGACAGAGGAAGTGAGGGGCCTTCTTTCCCTCAGTGTAAAGGGTCAAACAGGAAAAAAAATCACTTTTTTTTTTTGCCACTAGTTATGCAAGGCAATAAACAGAAATTAGGCTATAAATAGAGAAGTCATGCATTTATAGTCTTTCCTGGATACTCTCCCTTCCTAAATTCCGTGAGCGGCCAATCTCTCCAGCTATGAAAGCACACTACAGGCTCCTGGCTTTAAGGTCATTAGTTGTTCCAAAGAAGAGAGACTGATCAATGCTGTTATGACAGATCAGATGAAAAATCACACACTCTGCGTAGCCAGCATTTTTTTTTTTTTGAGACAGAATCTTGCTCTGTTGCCCAGGCTGGAGTGCAGTGGTGCAACCTCGGCTCACTGAAACCTCCGCATCCCAGGTTCAAGCTGTTCTCCTGCCTCAGCCTCCCGAGCAGCTGGGATTACAGGCGTGTGCCACCAGGCCCCGCTAATTTTTTGTGCTTTTAGTAGAGATGGGTTTCACCATGTTGGTCGGGCTGGTCTCGAACTCCTGACCTCAGGTGATCCGCCTGCCGTGGCCTCCCAAAGTGCTGGGATTACAGGGATGAGCCACCAAGCCTGGCCAGTCACCACATTTTAAACTGTTAAATATATATTAATCTCCAGTATGATAAATATCAGTGTAATTTTACTTTTTTTTTGAGACAGGGTCCCACTCTGTCATCCAGGCTAGAGTGCAATGTCATGCTCATAGCTCACTACAGCCGCTCCAGGGCTCAAGTGATCCTCCTGCCTCAGTCTCCCAAGCAGCTGGAACTACAGGCATGTACCATCACACCAGGTTAATTTTTGTTTATTTTTTGTAGAGACAGGGGTCTTCCTATGTTACCCAGGCTGGTCTCAAACTCCTGGGCTCAAGTGATCTGCCTGCCTTGGCCTCCCAAAGTGTTGGGATCACAGGCGTGAGCCACCACGCCTGGCCACGTGAGTGTAATTTTGAATTGCTTCCAATTCATAAGGTTATCCTGGGAAATTAAACAGTATAGGTATTAATTCAGGTTTACATGAACATGAGGGAATATGTGCAAATTTTACTGTCATTTTAAAGCCACACTTTTTCGTCTACTATAAAATGTTCCCCAGATTTCCCACACTCCAGCGTCAGTTCAGTGGAGCAGCGGATGAACCTGGGCCAACCACTCCTGAGCCCAGGTGGAGACCACGTGTTCCTTTCTGCCCGGAAGGCCCTTTTTTTTGCCCACTACCTTCTGAAGAAAGTACTGGAACGTCTCACGTTTTGTTAATCTCTTACCAAATTTTTAATAAAAATATTAAAAAATTTTTTTTCATGAAAGTTTCCAAACATAATATCTTTGTGATAAGAAAGATGGAAGGACATCTCTGTGATGGATGTTTACAGGAATCGCTGTAGCAAGATGAATAAACATTCCTCTTTGGAAAGTAACAATAAAAGCTACACACATTGGCCAGGCGCGATGGCTCACACCTGTAATCCCAGCACTTTGGGAGGCCGAGGCGGGCGGATCACAAGGTCCGGAGATCGAGACCATCCTGGCTAACTTGGTGAAACCCCGTCTCTACTAAAAAAATACAAAAAACTTGCCAGGCATGGTGGTGGGCGCCTGTAATCCCAGCTACTTGGGAGGCTGCGGCAGGAGAATGGCGTGAACCCGGGAGGCGGAGCTTGTAGTGAGCCGAGATCGCGCCACTGCACTCCAGCCTGGGCGACAGAGCAAGACTCTGTCACAAAAAAATAAATAAATAAAAATAAAAAAAGCAACAAAAGTTAGCGCCATGATGGTATCTGTCCCAAGGACTACATGCAATAATGGTAATAATGACACCACCCCGCAATTATATGACACCGTGGCTTGTTTTTGACATCTTACTCTTCCACAGACCTTTCACGTTCATGATGCCTCTCAGTTCTCAATAACCCACCGATGAAGAAATTCAGGAAGGCAAAGAAGACTACAGCAGCTTCCAACATTACCCGCCACGCTGGCACCAACATCACAGGGGCTGGACTCCAACACCAGGTGAGATAGATTTTTGCCAATTACAACACCTACCCTCAGTTACACTAAGAACAACGGTGTCTCTTCTATTTTCCCCACTGGAAAAAAGCTAAACCCCTTACTAAATCAAACCAAGCAACTACCCTAGGAAGCACAGAAACAAAGACAAAAGTAATTTGCTGAATCCTTTTCAAGACTAGTTGAATTTAGTGCAGATTACCCTGGATGTTTACTCACATATTTGAGTTTTTTTCTAAGCAGTGAGTAACTTACAATTTTTATAAAATGACAAGAATCTATGAAAGAAGAAACGCATCTGTGAGACCTCAGGATGGTGTGACGCTGCATATATCCAGCTAAGGGAAACTTTGGGAAGGAGAAAGAAGGGAACATTAAGGTGAGCTACAAATACTTATTCAGTTTTATGTTCTGTCAGAATAAAGAAAGAATAAGCAATCGTAAATGCATTCTGACAGCAAAATATATACAACTGGTCCTCCATATGTGTGGATTCGACCAACTGTGGATAGAAAATATTCGGGGAAAAAAAATTGCATCTGTATTAAGCATGTGCAGAGCTTTTTCTTGTCATTCCCTAAAAACTACAGTGTAACAAAACAACTGTGAATGTAGCAATTACATCGTATTAGGTACTGTAAATAACCTAGACAGGATTTAAGGAACCCAGGCAGCTGCGCAGAGATTACATGCAAATACTACACCATTTTATATCAGGGACTTGAGTGTCCATGGATTTTGGTGTCTGCGGGGGAGTCCTGGATACTGAGGGAAGAATGTATTTTTACTGACATAAATGACTGGTTATTTCCCAAAGGAACACAAACTCCCTGCATCCAATGAGTCATTTCCCAGGTCCCAAACCAGAAGTCAACACCCGGGCTCGATTCCATCCTCTAGTTAATAGTTTGTAACTATTTCTAATCTTCAATTTCTCATTTTGTAAAAAAGTGACATTACTCAAATTCAGGAAAGGTGTTAGATTGAGGCAATCAAAAGGAACCTTTCTTTCCCAAAAGCTATCTTTCCACTGCCAAAATGCTTGTTCTACAGAAATCTCCCAAGAGACCCCTGCAGCTGCAGGAAAAGGGACCCAGGCAGCTGCGGGGATGCCCCCGGGGCGTCTCACCTGCACCAGCGCCTCCTTCATGGCAGTCCAGTTGGACACCCGCCAGGCGCACTCCAGGACGAGGTAGGGGTTGATGTGGCCTTTGGACTGGCCGTACTCCGTCAGGGCTTCCCACTGGTTCAACTCCTTGGAGCATCTACAAGACCACATGTCCGAGAGCAAAAGCTCAGTCACCAGCACACTCAGGCATTCACAGAGGCAGGGATAGGGTTTTATGGCAAATTTCCATTCTACAGAAGAACAGCACAGCAAGAGTGGACTTCTGCAGGACACGGAGGTGTGTTCCGTTGCGGGGTGAGCCCCTGCCCACCCTGGATGCCACAAACCACCTGCTATTCAGCAGAGGGCCCAGAGCACTGGAGCCAGGGACAGTTTACTGCTTCTCCAGTCGACCTGTTTAATTACTCAAGGCTTTAAATGCTGGTCTTGGGTTTCTGTTTGTTCTTTACAAGGCCACAAAGTAGCAAAGCTCTCTTTAAAAAACACTCATTACAAGAAAAAGTCAGGTATTTTTCCCCGGTTCCCTCAACTGATTCATGTACACGTCAAGCACTGTGTTCGGCTTACCGAATCCAGTGGTCTTCCCAGAGCTGGTATTCGGGGAAAATAGCAGGGGAGGCATTACTCCTCTCATGTTCTTTTTTGGCTTTATCCATTGCCTTTTCATAGGATTCTTGTGCCTAAAAAAAAGTTAATGCTTTTAAACCACTGTTTAACTAGAAACACACCTTTTCTTTCTTTTTAAATTTAAAACTTAGAGAACTTTTTTGAGATGAGGTTTTGCTATGTTGCCAAAGCTGGACTCAAACTCCTAATTCCTGGGCTTAAGGGACCCTCCTGCCTCAGCCTCCCTGAGTGGCTGGGCTACAGGTGCATGCCTGCACCTGGCTAAGAACACAACCTTTTCACTGCCAGGGCCCAGTTGTCGAGAGCAGGCTGAATCAACACACCTGGGAGCACATGGAGCTCTTCTCCAGGAGCACTAAACACCCACAGCTCTCTGTTCAGAGACAGAAGAGGGTGGGATTCCCTGAACAGAATGGAAGAAGGGGAGGCTGTCCAGACGTGGGATTAATTTCTCCATCCTTTAGTGATCGGAGCAGGAGCCACAAGGCCACATCTGCTTCTGGAGCTTCCACGGCACAGCACCCTACACAGTGCTAGGAATCGCACCCTGAAACAGTGGCCCGCGCCACACTGAAGGGCAGACACGGGGAGTAAAACTTAAGCAAAAACAAAACCTATCGCTTCCAACAGAACCAACAATGGGAGAGAAAAAGCATCCGTGTTGGCATCAAATGCAAAGGACTTCTTAGGACTGTGCTTTAGCTCGTGTCATACAGGTAGGCGTCCCTTAAATGCAGACTTCAGTCACAGGGCCTTTACGTGCGGGACTGAAATGCTTTAAAATGTATTTAAATGTGAACTCTGGGCCAGGCGTGGTGGCTCATACCTGTAATCCTAGCACTTTGGGAGGCTTAGGTGGGCGGATCGCCTGAGGTCAGGAGTTCGAGACCAGCACGGCCAACATGGCGAAACCCCGTCTCTACTAAAAATACAAAAATTAGCCGGGCATGGTGGTGGGCGCCTATAATCCCAGCTACTTGGGAGGCTGAGGCAGGAGAATCTCTTGAACCTGTGAGGTGGAGGTTGCAGTGAGCTGAGATTGTACCACTGAACTCCAGCCTGGGCGACAGAACAAGACTCCATCTCAAAAAAAGAGAACGTGAACTCCGACTTGAGGCCATTTTATTAAAGAACCGTTATAAATGACCTCTCATTACACATCCAAGACCGTCAGTGGTCTGAGGTTTACCTGCTCAAAGAACCCGTGCTGCTCGTAAGCAATTGCGGTCGCCGTCTCCGAGTACTTGCACCGCTTCTGCCACAGACCAGCCCACATATCTTCCTCTTGTAACAGGGAGTAAAGCTCCGCAAGGGAATCCAGTATCTCCTGAAAACACAAAGCAAGGGTCCTGAGTGCTCAGGACAGGGACTTTTTCTCCCCCTCTAAAAATGCAGTTTCACTGTGTTGTCATTTGAAATCATTTGGAAGCAGTATTTAAAGTGTGGAGTCACTAGCAGGGAAGAGGTAATTAACAGACTGAGGCGCACCCTCACCTGCTGCGGTGGGGTGATGCTCTCCTGCTCATAAAACTCCGTTGTTTGCTTTGGCTTAATCTGAAGACTCAGACCCTTTTCAAAAGCCTGGTGCTCCAGCATGAGCGTGGACCGGAACCACAGGTTGTGTGTTTTCCCCAGGTACTTCAGGACGCAGGGTCGGATGGGGATTGGCGGCACGCACTGGGACATGGCTTCCACAAAGCAGTTCAGCGCGCTGGGCTGGCAGTCACGCTGCACCTGGTGACTGCCGCTGCACAGGAACGGACTTATCTCACCCGCGAGTGCCTGAAACCAAAGCGCATGTCATTTAGGCCTTCATTCGAAAACTGGCAAGTCCTGCTGTCTTTCTCGATGCATCTGAGAATACCTTTCCTAATTCACTCTTGAGTGACAGCCAGCAGTTTCCGCGTTCTCTGAAACTTGTTCAAGACTGTTTTTTTTTTACGAATACTTATTAAAAGCTAAAACTACAATTTTCCAAAACAGGATTTTAAAGATACACTCACATGCTGCTGTCTGTCAGAGAGGATCTTCCACAATCTGGGGAAAAGCTGGACCCACGTCTTCTCTGCCAGTGTCGTGGAAATGTGGCACAGCTGAACGAAAGCGCTGAGCAGCGCCCCAGTCTATGAACAGAAAGACAAGAACAGGCTGAGATGGCCACGGGCTGCGGGTGTCTCGCACACCCATGCTCAGAAGACACCCATGATCCATCTCATACATTATTAGATGCTCCTCCACTTCCAAAGTTTCAGAGATCTAAGAAAATGCCATGTTGGAGTAAAGCCCACGGATCCCGAGTGGTGGAAGGCCACACGCACTTAGCAGCCAAGCCCAGGCATCCCAAGGGACTCAGCAATGGCGCCTGCATTTGTCCTTAGTTTTTAAGGGGGTTTCCTAACACTACTGATCCCATCATATCCAAGAAGGACAAAAACACTGACAAGACTGAAGGAGTAACTCAGAGGGACACAGATGTCACCGAGGCCCAGGTCACTGAAAACAGGAAAGTGAAAACACACAGTATATGACATAAACTATTTGCCAACAGGTATTATTCTGAAGAACAAATCAGGAACTCAAAGTTCAGTCTCTGCAATTGGCAGCAGACAAGAGGCAGGAGAAAATGACTGAGACAGACTGAAACAGAACATAAGAGAATGGAATGGACAGCAAATCCACAGATGTGTTTATCTTGTCCCAGGCCTGTTGTTTTTGAAGATCTGATCTGAATTAGCTGCCAACATTCCTTATTAACAGCCAGGTTTCTAGTCTGCCTGAGGCTGCTCTGGCCCACAGGAGACACCCTACATGGCATCAGGCAGTAGCGCCAGGGGCTGGGGCACATGCTGACAGCTACACAGTCCCTGCTGCCCCAGCATGGAGGCACAGTGCCAGGGACGTGATTAGGCATTCATCTCTCCTACAGCAAACCCAAGAGGGGAAACCACAGGCACATTAAATGTTTCTACTAAAAAGAGACACCAAGGATACAAACCGTTCAAGGAAAATGGGTGAAAACATCTAGATAAAGAACGCTCCCAAGTATCTGGCATCAGGCTGCCCTGTGAGGAGGGCTGTGATGAAGTGAGTACAGTTCCCCTCACATGGTCACACACTTCACCCTGACCAGCCTGTCGGGGGCTCTCAGCTCCACGTCAACTTAGCAGAGGCCAAGAGCTGGGGAGAACCAAAGGGCCCAGTGAGGTCACTGACCTGCTGATAAAGCTGCTCAACTCCAACTGTGGGGGTTTGGATCAGAATCCCAAAACATAATCCTAAACGCCCTAACCCCGAGTGTTGAGATCCTCAAAGGTCAAAATTCCTGAAAATCATCATCATAGGACAGCTGCATCAGGTCAGAACTATGACCTGCTACTGTCTGCATGGTTTAAGGAGATGCCTATGGGTGCCATGTTTATGGAGTCCACTTGACTAAGGAATGCCTGGAAACCTACCTAGTAAAGTGTTATTTGGGGTGTGTCTGTGTATGTTTTAAAGCATTTTTAAATTATTTTTTCTAGCATTATATTTTCGGGATTTCAGAGGTTAGAAATTTTGATCTTTAGGGATTTCAACATTTAGGATTATAGCGTTCAGGATTACAGCGTTCAGGATTGTGTCTCAGGATTACAATCGGCTCCTGCTCCCCAAGTCCACAGCTTGTTCTGATGTACACACCGTCCCAAAGAGGTGCAGGGGTGAGGACCCCGTGGTTCTCACAGCGTCAAAAGAGCCCAATGAGGGGTTGCTGCCTCCACAGGCTTCTCACAGGGAACAATGGCCAGACCGGGAAATGAGGTGGAGAACGAGCCTGTGGGCCTGGGGTGAGGACCACCCTCTCCCGATTTAGAATCCAAGAGTCCAAGAAGAGCCAGTGGCACCTGACCACTTCACAAAGTAGAGGAGCTCCAGGAAGGAAAACGTCAGGGCGGAAATAACAAACACAACGATTTATAACCCCATCTTGCTCCATGAAAAATCTCAACTCCCATAAATACACAGAAGATGAAATAACACACCACCACCCTCTCCAATCCCCGCCAGCCCTGGCTGCTTTACCCCGGCACCCATCTCGCCTCCTGAGGGATTAGCACTTCTTTCTGTTCATTATTTCCCCTCACTAGAGCGTACAACCTGCTGAGGAACAGCTACCACTGTGTTTCCAGCGTCCAGAACATCACCTGACACAGAGCAGGCTCTCAGTAAAAAGATGCTGAAACGACGAAATGAGATCAAATGTAAAAGGTGAAAGAGGAAAATAGGACACAGAAGAACCCTAGGAGAAGGGAAGAATTAAGTCACACCCAAGTACCCTGAGAGCCACACCCTGCTAAGAGGTGGGCATACCCTGTCAGAGCGGCCCAAGGACATGCAGCAAGCGGGTGGCACACGGGGCTCAGGGGCAATGGTGTGCCCACCTGTGCTGGGCACTGAGTTCGAGGGTCTCCTCTGTGACACACACCTAGGCACAGTATGGCTGACGACATCTGCAGCTCTGGCCTGAGCAATCCTCTTACAAAGAGTGACACAGATGGGCCCTGAGACTCAGGCTATGAAGCCTCAGATTAAGAGAAGACCATGGGGACACCTGCAGGCAAGATTCTCTGTGAAATTTGCCAAGATTCTCAGCCACATCTGGTCTAACCCAGCCACCATCCAGACAGCAGCCACAGCCCCACAGAGGACGTGGAGGTGTACAGCGGTGACCAATTCAACCAAGACAAAAATCTTAATGAGTAAAACCAAATATCCCTACCCCTCACATGATGTACTGCTGGAACCTCCTCTCCTGATGGCACTCCCACCAGGCGCTGAGGATAAAACTGAGGCGCAGACAGCTGACGACGAGGTGATGTGTCATGGTGACCATCAGCCAAAGGCAGCCTTTGGGCTTCAGGACATGTACTTACAGCCCTTTTTTCTGGTGGTGGCAGCAGTAGGGACAGGGGTCTATTAAGGTGCCTGTAATCCCAGCACTTTGGGAGGCTGAGGTAGGCAGATCACCTGAGGTCAGGAGTTCAAGATCAGCCTGGCCAACATGGTGAAACCCTGTCTCTACTAAAAATATAAAAATTGGCCAGGTGTGGTGGCAGGCACCTGCAATCCCAGCTACTCGGGAGGCTTAGGCAGGAGAACTGCTAGAACCTGGAAGACGGAGGTTGCTGTGAGCGGAGATCGTGCCACTGCACTCCAGCCTGAGCAATAGAGTGAGACCCTGTCTGAAACAAACAAACAAAAGAAGTACCTGGCCCATGACATGAGAGCTATCACTCACATCTATCAGGCTGCTCTGCTTCCCGCTCTATATCACAGAAAAGCAAGATGGGTGCTTATCCAAGATGACACTGGTGTCACTTAGGTACAAGTTCAAAGACTGATCCCACGCACAAGTTCAGCACAGGTCACCAAAAGATTCTAATGTAAAAATCACTTGTGAGAAGTAGTTCATGATTTTTTCCCACCTAGCTCCTGATATGAACAGAATAATTAGAATAACCACCCAGCTCTTGAAAGAACAGAAAAACACCTCCTTATCAAAAGTAACCTGGCACGTGGTGCTTCAACCAGTCCTTCACAGTCATGACGTAAAACCAGTCAGACCCGTTATTTCCCTGAGAGTTTGCAGAAGCCAGAGAGTCTCTACCTGGCTAGATTTCAAACACAAACGCACCTGGAGGCCCCCACTCCACAAAGTGGGCTTGATTTAGCAAATTAATTTCTCATTTTCTCCTCTTTTAGTGCAATTGAAAAATAATCCAACATTATTATGTCTCCTCACACATTTTTTGTACACGGTGTTACTGTTTCTTTTAAGAGATGGTGGTGGAGAAATTAATTTTTTTCCTATTTTCTCCTATAAGACACTGTGACACTCCCAAATCTCTGGTTCACGCCTGTAATCCCAGCATTTTGGGAGGCCAAGTTGGGTGGATCACTTGAGTCCAGGAGTCCAAGACCAGTCTGAGCAGCATATCAAGACCCTGTGTCTACTAAGAAATTAACAAATTAGCTGGGCGTGGCAGCTCATGTCTGTGGTCCCAGCTACCTGGGAGGCTGAGGTGGGAGGATCGATTGAGCCCTGGAGACTGAGGCCACAGTGAGGTGTGACTGTGCCACTACACTCCAGGCTGGGTGACAGAGCAACATCTCATCTCAAAAAGAAAAAGGAAAGAAACAGAAAAAGTTACACTGCTGTGGAATGATCCTGATTTAGGCTTTCAACCATCCATGGGAGGAAAGCAATGAATCCTTTCCAAGCTGCATACAGACCTTCACCTCTCGGAGGGTGTCCAGAAACTTGTCGTGCCTGTTGGTTAGCATGTGCAGCTGGTTTCCAATGTCCTTTTCTGAAAGTTCTTTGGTTTTGGGTGTGCTGGTCTGATCCCCAGGAGCTAGTTCAATGTCTATCTCTACATCCTAAGAAACAAAGCAGCAAGCAAAACCAAAAAGTCAAAGCCTTCAAGAAAAGCCAATAAACACACCTCCTCTTGTTACAATTTTGGCGAGTAAAATTTGTGTTCATTTCCTGGAAGTGTGCAAGTCTTTAAATAATCTTCTATCCTAAAATAAAAGCTGGATTAACTAGACCAGATCTCTCTCTCTTAAAAAATAACTATAAAGAAGCCACCACTGTGCTTTCATATTTGGGTTGTGAACAGCAAAATTTAAAAGAATCAACTTTAAACAGTAAAAATAATAAAGATTAATGGAATCAGAGTCTATCATTTCTCAAAATGCAACACGGTCGCCCAGCCGCCTGGCTTGCTCAGACTGAGAATCGCCTCCGGGCCACGGCAGAGCGTGTTGCTGGTGCAATGTTTTATATGACTCTTCCCAGAAAGGAATACACCTTATTTCTGTCTGAAGGTTTGGAGAAGTCAGTCAACACTCAAACTACTCCTTGAAGTCAGGTATCGACAATTTGGTGTGTGCCCTTGAAAACGAAGACCTTCAGAGTTGGCAATTTATTTCACACAGGAAGAGAAGGCCAAGCGCCCAGATAATCTAGTGTTCCAGCAACAGGAAAAAAACTTAATTCAAAAATGGTTAATGAGTAGACATCCTGCACATGGAAGAGGGAATGCACCACCCCTTTTAGAACAAAGAGGGTGCCGGGCCCGCCTGCAGCACGAGGTGACTGTCTCCTAAGATGCAGCCTCCATGCGGGCTGAGCCTCCAAAAACCAACGACCTTAAGGAGACACAGTCTACAAAAATCCCTGCCAGGAACAGTGGCAGCCACTTCTTCATGGAGGACAGAGAGCCACCAAGACTAAGGCATCAGCCTTGGGACAGGTTCTTGGAGGAGCAAAGGCTCCCTGCTGCCTGTCCCGGGACTAAGCAGAGACATGGGTTCTGAGTAGGCTGCTGCAGGAACCAACTAGAGCCCCAGCCCCTGTGTGACAGGCAGCACTCCCCCAGGCAGCGCTTTCTGTAATGAACATGGGCTTTTCTCACCCGGAGAGAAAAATCACAGCACAGGGAAATGTTCTGTTCTCAACAGTACTATCTCATGGTAATGTGATCCATCTCGAAACCAAATGGCAGTGCAAGATGCTTCTCAATTCTAACTAATTTAAAAAAAAAACCTAGCTGAACTTAGGTACCACATTCGGAGCTTTCAGGTATACAGGTTTTTATACCTTGTTCATGCCCGAAATAAATCTAAAGCTGATACAAAAACTTCTTCTGCAGGACCGAGGATTCTGCCCATGGGGCATGGGGCCTCACCTCCTCTCTGGGATTCTACCCGCGGGGTGCAGGGCCTCACCTCCTCTTTAGACTCGCTGTTCTCCCGCTCCCGGGGCTCCTGCTTGACATGCGTGACCATGGCGAAGGCGGCACGGTCATGGCTATCGGCCAGGTTGATGACGTTGGTGATGGACGGGAGCATGGCTCCTTGGCAGCTGGTGCCAATGGGGGTGCTCTTCTCACACACAGCCAGGAGCAGCTGCAAGGGGTGCGGAAAGGAGACAGAACCAAGGCATGCGTGTGGCATTCGGGGCATCTAGACTTATCTCCCAGATGCCCCTCACTCGGGCACCTCTGACTCTGCAGGTACAAGTATGAGCTCAGCACCTTTTCCCACCTCTCCTCGACCAGATGGGCTTTTTCTCCTCCATCCCCTCCAAGGCACTGTCCACATACAGAAGACCTCTGCTTCACTCATAGCACACGCCAGGCCCTGCCACTCTTAACTCCTGAACACCTAGGCAGTGCCTGCTCCCACCTCACTCCTGGACTCGTCCTCCTGAACCATCTCTTTCCACACAGTGGCCCTTTACCCCGGTCCACCCACCCATGGCTTCCCACAGCCTCAGGCGACAGCGCAGGCTCCCCCGTGTGAGTCGCCAGCCCCTCCGTGACGTACTGAAGCTCCTGCCTGCCTCTGGAGTTGGGCCACTCCCCACTCCACCATGCTTCCCCATGGGCCGTGCGCACACTGCCTGGCTACGCCACTCTTGCCGTCTTGGGCAAATATTCCCTGAGCACCCACTGGGTGTCATGGAGGCCCTGCAGCCTCATCTGTCGATTGCACAGAGATGGTGTCCCCTGCCTCAAGGAGCTGAAGTGTCAGAGGGAAGGACACAGCCAGGCACGTGCTCACTGTGGTAACGTGGCCAGGAAACAGGGTGGACTGACGGAATTAAAGGGAGCTGCACATTAGCCTGAGTAGCAAGAGTGAGGCAAGTTCAAGAACACAGAAGGCCAGCACACTGGAGACGGATGCTGGAGGGAGAGAGAGATGAGATGGGGATGCAGAGAGAGGCGGGGGGCCAGTCACCTGGGGACCATAGCCTGCAGGCTGGATTTTATGCCACGCACAATGGAAAGAGTATGGTTACCTGCTTTATTAAGAATAATTTTGTAACGACAGAGAAAATTTATCAGTAGGAGGGGAGGTGGTTGAACACTAAGGAAACGGTTCCCATCGTCCTAATGAGAGATGGCGGTGTCCAGTGGGCCCTGAACTGTCACCCGCAGTGAGGGAGCAGATGCTCAGGGGCAAAGGAAGGAGGGAGTAGAGGACTCCTGGCTTGTGCCCTTCCCCTGACCAATTCACATGGACCTGCCACAGCCAATATCTCGTCTGTCTCTGTATTTTTAGCACCTGACCCAGTGCCTGGCACTGAAACGCTTGCCCTGAAGTCTTTATTTCTTCCTAGAGATCAGAAGCAGGTTTGTGCTGGAGATTTCCAATTCATCTCAGTGTGTGTGAACACCTCCTGGTTTTGGAGCCCACACTCAGAAAACCCACAGCTGCCCCCCGGCCACAGATGTGAGCCGAGTCTTCCTACCTCAATGCACTGCTTGATCCAGAAGTGGTTCCCCATGGCTTCCCAGTTCTGCGAACAGGTCACATATAGCAGGCGCTCATAGACACGACGTTTCATGGAGTTGTCAAAAACCTCGAAAAACTTTGCCCTGATGAGTGGCTGCGCACAGCGCAGCCCAGAGAGAAAGGCAGGCTCAAGTTTCGCCGTCAGCTCGCTGCCAGAGAGCGTCTCATCCCTGTAACACCGAGTCAGAGAGAAACAAGACAATGGACTCCCCCAAGCCATATGCAAACAAGCAGAAACAGGTGGATGCGGACGTGAACTTGCTGAAATGCCACTAGGAAAACCAAGGGTATCTTATAAATCGTGGCAGGCTCATGCAGCATTACAACAAAAGGTCCTTTAATGACACCAAAGTAGATCACACAATTTAGTATTTAAATGAATATTTTAAACTTAGGTATGAGTAAAAGATTAAACTCATGGCTGGCTCGCCAGGAGCACATTAAGGACCAATACATGTAATACTTGATTAATTGCTGTAATTACCTGTAGACATAGTTAACAAGATCTAAAAACTGGGCATTTAATTCAAGGTCTTCCGGAAAGCGTTTCTCTATGTAGGTCATCATCTTCACAAGCAAAATGGACTTCTCCCGGAGTGTAGGTGTCTGTATGAAATTTGAGAAAAGACGCAGTTAAAAGTATTTCAACCATCTGCTTTAGTATTTTTTAAGCTCCTACAATTTTGTCAAGCACAATAAAACAAGGTCATTCCTAAACAGTAAGGCAAAGATAGCTTTATCTTTGGATGCTTAAAATCAAGACATGCCAATACAATTTTCATAGGGGCTACAGCTCATTTTAGAAAGAAAGCAACTATAAATTATAAAACAAATCAGAAGTTTGCAAGCATCTCACTAAGTGAAATGATAGTCTCTATTATTACTTTTAGTATTATTTGTCTTATTATTTTTTTTTTCCTAAGTCTCTCGCCGTGATGCCCAGGCTGGAGTGCAGTGGTGTGATCTTGGCTCACTGCAATCTCTGCCTCCTGGATTCAAGCGATTCTCCTGCCTCAGCCTCCTGAGCAGCTGGGATTATAGGCATGTGCCACCACATCTGGCTAATTTTTATATTCTTAGTAGAGACGAGGTTTCACCATGTTGGCCAGGCTGGTCTCAAACTCCTGACCTCAAGTGATCTGCCTGCCTCGGCCTCCCAAAGTGCTGGGATAACAGAAGTGAGCCTTCATTTAACATTTTAAGACGAGCAAAGCCACATTAAGATGAGCAACTCAGTTTCTATTTAACATCTGTTAATTGCACTGAAAAAAATCCTTTTTTTTTTTTTGGAAAGGAGTCTCGCTCTGTTGCCCAGGCTGGAGTACAGTGGCGTGATCTCGGCTCACTGCAAGGTCCACCTCCCAGGTTCACGCCATTCTCCTGCCTCAGCCTCCCGAGTAACTGGGACTACAGGTGCCCACCACCACACCTGGCTAATTTTTTGTATTTTTAGTAGAGACGGGGTTTCACCGTGTTAGCCAGGATGGTCTCGATCTCCTGCGTGATCCGCCCGCCTCGGCCTCCCAAAGTGCTGGGATTACAGGCAAAAATCCATCTTAATCAAGAAAAGATGCTGTGAGTGCAATTACAGCAGACAAGAATGTTTTGCTTCAAGTTTCAGAAAGACCAAGAAGTTGAGGCTTGAATTTTCTTTTATTGAAAGGGAGATCACATGGCACACCGTCCCCGCTCACCTGATTGGCTGCCATAGGGGAGTTATTCTTGACCCATTCTTCCACGATTTTGACCACAGCCCGGAGGATTTTGGCATCTGGTGATTTTTCGATGAGGGATGTCAGGATGGCCTGGATGAAGTTCTTCCGCATCTCCATGCTCATCACTGCCAGGCGCGTCTTCACCAGCTCCAGACTCAGCATCACCAGCTCGCTTGTACCTGCTCGCCCCAAGAAAGAACAAACCCAGGAGTCTCTACACATTGATTTAAACAGGTAGCCACTCAGCCTCGCCTGGCATGCTGGGTTCTGCCCATTTTCCCCCTCAATGTTTTCTCCTGCAACTAGACCTCTGGGATTTGAAGCACTCATACGTTCTTATGTGCATCTTGAAAGTGTAGCCCTCTCCGCAGGGAGAGGGATGAGGGAACTGACGGACCAGTGCAGGCGGCCCCGGCCTCTCCACATCCAGCTCTGAAGTCCTAATCATGGCCCCTGTACTCTGAGGTGCACCCAGAAGCCAGGCCCATCACAGCCCCTGCCAGGCAGCCCCATACCTCCACATAGCATCCAGATTCCAGGAGCCCACTGCTCAGCTCTGGAACCTGTGACTTAACTCTTCAGAAACAGCAACTCTGATTAAGCAATCTCTGTTTCATAGTAAGCACTGGTAACTCTCAGTGGTGAATGCAGCATATAAAAGGCCAACTATTTTTAAATTTCTGCGTTCTTACATTCGCAGATTTTAAAACTACGTAGGGGTGTGTGTGTGCGCGTGCGTGCGGGTGAGAGAGAGCGAGAGAGTCTCAATCTTTTGCACTGACTGAGTGCAGTGGCTATTCACAGGCATGATCACAGCTCACAGCAGCCTCTAACTCTGGGCCTCAAGCAATCCTCTTGCCTCAGCCCGCTGAGGAGCTGGGACCACATGTGTGCCACCACACCCAGCTTAATAACAGTCAATTTTTAACAATGAGTTGTTTTTTAAACTCCTACACTGAAGAGCAAATGGCAACGAATTACAACCAAACAACAGGACTTGGTGAACGCACATTCCCTTTAGAGTTCAGTCCTAGCCTGCACAACAGAGTCTGTTCTCTGTTCATCAGAGTCTAAGGAAAGGCCCCCAGTGGCCAGCACATCACCTGAGGTGGCTTCGGTGCTTCCCGACGCTGCCTGAGGGTTTAAATGCTCCCGGACCATTTTCTGCAGGGAGCGCATAAAGACGGAGATCAGCCGGTCTATGTAGCTGGGGTTGTTGCTGCAGGCAGACTTGAGGATCATAAGGGTCCCTAAAATGTAGAAATTGCCAGGTGTTTTACAGAACAGTAACCACCACGAAAAATGGAGTGAAAGCAACGCATTATTTAAAACAACATATTCTAACAAAGGCATAGTTAATCCCAGTGTCAACACTGTGAGCTTTTACATGGCTCATGCTACATTCTGAATGAAACATTGTATTTTCACTCCTAATTCTCAACTAGTTCAAATCACCATGAATGAGAAATGATTTTTGTGCTTCAGCAGAAACAACATTCTTACCTTGAGTTCTGGATTTTATTTTTGGGTTATGGCAAATTACCCTAAGTTTTTAGTCCTATAATAGGTTTGGGAAAAATAAGAAAAAGAGGAAGAAAACCTTTTTCAAAAAATCCAGCCATCTAGAGGACATGTCAACTATCTTCGAATTCAATTTGCACTTCATTCTGAAAAACGGCCTAAGATCAATAAAAATCAGCAAAGCCAATACTAGAACAGAAACACCGAGTGTATGGAAAAATTATCTTTCATAATCGGCATTGTGACAATCACCTTGATTTTGACCTATGCATTAAACTTTTTTTTTTTGATGTCAAGTCTCGCTCTGTGGCCCAGGCTGGAGTGCAGTAATCTCGGCTCACTGCAACTTCCGCCTCCGGGGTTCAAGCACTTCTCCTGCCTCAGCCTCCCGAGTAGGTGGGATTACAGGCGCCTGCCACCATGCCCGGCTAATTTTTGTATTTTTAGTAGAGACGGGGTTTCGCCATGTTGGCCAGGCTGGTCTCAAACTCCTGAGCTCAAGTAGTCCGCCTGCCTCAGCCTCCCAAAGTGCTGGGATTAATAGGCGTGAGCTACTGCACCCGGCCCTACTCATTAAACTTTAAATCTGTATTCATGGATCAACCAAAGAGTGTTTGCCAGTTACGAGGTGATTTCAGGCTAGCTTTGTTAAAAGACCAATTCTTAACCAGAGCAGTCAACATACGACCAGCCCGGTTGTAACCCAGGCAACCCATGACAGTTGATGACAGTGACGGAAACGGGGTATACCCTGTGGTTCCCGAGTGCCGTGCTTTCCTCTATGGAGCAGATGGCGGAGACTACACCCCAGATCCAGCACGGTGACGACGGTGTGGTCAACTCCCCAGGCCCACCTTACCCTGAGGCTACCCCTGGCCTTTGATACCCCACAGAGGAGGGAGGGAGGCAGGGCCCATGAGGTCAGCCCTTCTCAACGAGAGTCCTCCAGAGAATGAGCAGCGGAAGAAGATATTTGTGCTGCCCTGGGATGGAAGCTGGGATCTTCTGCAGGGTGACCCTACTTAGAAAAAGACCCAGAAGCACTCCTCACTCTCCGCACCTGGCTGCTGTCTGAAAAGAGAGAGCAAGCTAAGAGAGCAAGGGACACCATTTTAACCAAATTCCCTTAGCTTCTGGCAAGTCTGGAGCAAGGAACTCATCCAAATACATTCAGTTGGCAAATGCAGACTAGCGTTTGCCTAACAAGGGCTATCTATATAGGTATTTGTACACATGTGTATAGAACACGATCATCACTCTAAAATACTGGAACCGACTGCTATTGGGAAGAGAGCCTGACAGGTGACTTCTACTTAGTATTCCTTCATTTGTATTTTCAAAATTTCACCCAATGAATATGTAATTAAAGGAGAAAATAAATTTTGAGGCACTAACCCGAAGTCTAGGATCAAAGACATGTGTCTGCCACAAAGCTGAGGGCACATCTATAAATCTGACTCCTGCGCACCTGGGGCCAGAGTGACCCAGCTGCCCTGATGACCTAAGGAGGGAGGCAGTTTCTGTCTCACCTGGGCCAGCCAGAGCCTAAGCAATGAGACGGGACAAGTTCTCATCTTGTGAGTGGTTGACTCACAGGCGGGCTGGTGGTGAAAGGCAGAGTCCACACATTCTCATGTAGCTCTTGCGGTGCCTGTTTAGTGTGACACTGGGGTGACACCAGGGTGGCAAGTCACACACACCCTGGCAACATCCCTCACACCAAAGCCTGTGCTGGAGGCTGAGGAGGGAGCGTAGAGCAAGCATCGGCGAAGGGGGGTGGTCTACAGGAGACGGCAGCCTTGAGGGCCCCAGGCAACAGACACCTGAACAATGCAGCGGCTCAAAGCTCTGCCCAACAACCAGAGCCCCTTCCCAAAAGGGAAGCACATCCAGTGTGCAGGGACAGATGCCAAACTGAGCCACCACGAACACCAGGACAGACGCACACTCACCAAAGAGCTGGGAGGGATTGGCGTTGGTGGCCTTCTCGTAGTTGGTGAGCCCTTCATAGATGACCTTTCCAACAGCTGCGTAGAGGCACTCCAGCTCTTCATACTTGGAGGCCACACTGGAAGTACCTACGGGGTGGGGACCCAGGCACTGTGGTTAGGGCTCGTGGGCCCACCAGTGCTGATGCCAGGGACTGAATGCTGGCTGCTTGGGTATCAGGAGGGATTGGCACAGGCACTTCTCTCCCTGCAGGAGGGTATGGGCCTCACCTCTAGGCTGGTTCCCATTCTACACAGCTATGTTAGAAAAACCTAACAGAATCTCCTTGAAATATACTTATTTATAACATGCTAAAATTTGATCCTGCCAAATGTTCAACATTTGAATACTTTAATATTTTAAATTGACTTCTCTTTAGTAGCTTAAAAAAATAATGTTCAACTGATGAAGAACTGAATTTCCAAAGCAGACAGAATTCAATGACAGCTGCCATTCTATGTTTTTTTTGAGACAGAGTTTTGCTCTTGTTGACCAGGCTGGATTGCAATGGCGTGATCTCGGCCCACCGCAACCTCCACCTCCTGGGTTCAAGCGATTCTCCTGCCTCAGCCTCCTGAGTAACTGGGATTACAGGTGTGCACCACCATACCCGGCTAAATTTGTATTTTTAGTAGAGACAGGGCTTCTCCACATCGATCAGGCTGGTCTCGAACTCCTGACCTCAGGTGATCCGCCCACCTTGGCCTCCCAAAATGCTGGGATTACAGGTGTGAGCCACCACGCCCGGCCCATTCTATGTCTCCACGTCAAGTAGAAAGGAAAGCAAAAACAAAGCGCTCAACACAGTAACTGGAGGATGAGTGCTCTCACAGCAAGCGCGCCCACTGACCACTCTGAAAGAAAAGCACCGGTGGGAAGGCCACATACTCGGCTCCGTTGGGAAAATGCTCATGAGGCGTGAGAGAAGGCTGTGGACGGCTCGCAACACCTTGGTGTTTCCACAGGTCATGCAGGCGGCGATTCCACGCTGCAGGGGTTTAAAGCTACTGAGGATGGCTGGGGACTGCAGGACAGTTAGCAGGAAGCTCAGCACTTCTAGTCCCGTGCAGATATTCCCATAGTTCACTTGGTTTGGCTGCTCCTGGAATGGAGAACACAGGCCACTCACAGAGGAAACGAACACTCAACGACAACAAATTCTAGAAACAAGATCTGGCGAAATCTAGCACTGGATTAATTATTTGGAGACTAAGTAAAAAAACCACTAGAGAATGACAACCGGATTTTACAAGTATGATTACTTTATAAAATCACTTTAAATATGTACTCAAACTCTTTTAAAAAGACTCATTAAAATATTAATATTTGATAATAAACAATATTAACATCTTGAAATTGATAAAATTCTAAAAAAGTTCCTGCAATGAATTTTGCTTTTCTCTTCCCATTTTCTTAAGATATAAAAATACAAATATCCTTCCAGGCTGGGCTCAGTGGCTCACGCCTGTAATCCCAGCAGTTTGGGAGGCTGAAGTGGATGGATCACTTGAGGCCAGCCTGGTCAACATGGCAAAACCCTGTCTCTACTAAAAACACACACACACACACAAAAGCCAGGCATGGTGGCACATGCCTGTAGTCTCAGCTACTTAGGAGGCTGAGGCATGAGAATCGCTTGAGACCAGGAGGAGGAGGTTGCAGTGAACCGAGATTGTGCCACTGCTCTCTAGCCTGGCCGACAGAGTAAGACTGTCTCAAAAAAATGAAACAAAAACAAAAAACAAACATCTTTCCAAAGAGAAGCATCTTTCAAACTACGTATCATGGAATCAACTAACAGATGATGGCAGCACTAAAAACTAATAAAAACAAACCAAAGAAACGGGATAAAATAGAAGACACAGTTCATGGTTCATAGCAGAGGTCAAATAGAAGCAACATGGTCTCCGTAGTCCAGAATAACAAGTGCTTGCAATAGGTTTTATAACCTCAGTAGTAATGGTTTCCAAATCCTATCAAGAGCTAGAAAAACAAATCTGGATAAGGCAAGAAAATAGCTTTTGTTGCCACCAGAAAAGTACAGGATCAAGGTTTTTATAAGCCAAAAAACAGCCACCAAAATAAAATAGTTAGCATTTTGGGACTAGCTCCTAATAACAAATTATAGCTCTATCATTAAAATCTGTTTTAAAAATCCAAAGCTCATCCTAAAGGTTGTTGCAATAGTCCGCTGAAAATGCTCATCCCAAGCCAAATGGTAGGTAAGTTTTCGGAACGAGTCCACAAAATGCGAGACAACTGTATTAAGGTTAAACACTCCTACGTGTAGTTGGGGCCAGCATGAGAGCTCAAGTTCCGAAGCCATAGTCTTTCTTTCTTTCTTTTTTTTTTTTTAAGAGACCAGGTCTTGCTTGCTCTGTCTCCCAAGCTGTATTGCAGTGACACCAATCACAGCTCACTGCAGCCTCAACCTCCCAGCTTCAGCCAACCCTCCTGCTTTAGCCTCTTCTGAGTAGCTGGGACTACAAGCTCACACCATCATGCCCAGCTAATTTTCTCTCTTCTCTTTTGTAGAGTTGGGATCTCACTATGCTGCTCAGACTGGTCTCGAACTTCTCAAGCCTCAAGAGCAAAGCCATCATCTATTAGTCAAACTCTCTCCCTGGTATCAGCAGGGGAGGGCAACAAGGGAGAGGCCATGACTGGCAAAAGAGACAGGAGATTTGGGGCTTAGGGGTCAGGCTCAGAGTGATCCACAAACGTCCAGTCCCTGCCCAGGTGACAGTATCCGCTAGTGGCCTTGGTGGCCCTGCCCTGGCCCTTCACACACTAGAACTCACCACAGTCATCAGCAGCTTGTCGAACCACTGCAGCTTGAGTTCAGACTTGGGCCACATGTCTGGCCGCAACGCGGTCTTCAGAAGGTTCACACACCGGCGAGAGAGCACCTCCCCAGGGGACCCCGCCGTGTTGGTGTTGTCATTAACCTAGGAATTCATCCTAGTTACAGCTGGTATTTCACTGCATCCGAGTTTACAGTCATTCCAGTGACAGCATGTTTCAACTGTGCCCGGGCCCTTGCACCTGGCTGTCTCAGATCTTCACCTCATAGCCACCCCTTTTCCGTCTGACCTCCACACAGTTGGACACCTTCCCCAACCAGCCTGACTCATGACCCCTCACGGCTCCCTCCTCTGCAGCGCATCTGTGGTGGCCTGCAATGGCTTGTGGGCCCTGCTGGCTCCCCATAGGACCTCCCTGCACATTGCAGGGAGGCAAGGAATTATCTATTGGTTAGGTACTTAGCAGATCCTTTTCAGTACTTGGAGATTCTCAACAGAACTGTAAGATATACTATTTTGTTTAACAGGAATAAGAACTTAAAATTTAGGAAAATTTCATTTACAATGGTTTTTCGAAATATAAAGTTTCAGAAATGAATTTCCAAAAATTCTATGAAGATACAGATTGATATGAATGATAAATAAACCCAAGTTATTAAAGCACTGAAACTGCTAAATGTCCATTCTTTCTGTAGGTTGGATCATCTCATCCTTTACTGAATTGTGTACCATTCCCATCTTAAGGATGCAAAAAGAACACCTGGAAGTTAAACGATCAGCCGAGATCACGGTCTACCATATTCCACCAATGCTAACATGCCGTCAATTAGAAGGCACAGCATTATTTTATTACCACTGAAAGAGTGAAAGGCTTTTTAAAAAAATCATATCAGGCTGGGCACGGTGGCTCATGCCCGCAATCCCAGCACTTTGGGAGGCCAAGGTGGGCGGATCACTTGAGGTCAGGAGTTCGAGACCAGCCTGGCCAATGTGGTGAAACCCCATCTCTACCAAAAATACAAAAATTAGCTGGGCGTGGTGGCGGGTGCCTATAATCCCAGCAACTCAGGAGGCTGAGGGACGAGAATCGCTTGAACCTGAGTCGAAGTTGCAGTGAGCCAAGATCGCACCACTGCACTCCAGCCTGGGCAACAAAGCGAGACTCCAATTCAAAAAAAAAAAAAAATATATATATATATATATATATATATATATATCAATTATAAGACATAGGTAGATTTAGGAAACGTTAACCTGCCACAAAATCAAGTGCATGTGGTATGAAAATGACAGAACCAGCTCGCAGACCTTGGTTTGTCTGTATCTTTTTTGACGAAACGGTCACAGATAACCTCCTGGGGTATTAGTCAGTAGCCTCCAGTCTGCAGAAGCCCTAACACAAGGCACTCGGATCCCATACCTGACAGGCCACGCGGATGAGGAAGTTCACCACAGTGTCTGTGTGCTGCTTGTCAATGGGCTTGGCGAGGAGAGAGTCCGCTCCAGGTAGTGACTGGCTCCTCCCAAATACCTGGAAAAGGACCTCCTTTCAGGCAGGAAGATAATCGCAACATGAATTTCCAACCCAGGCTTGACTTTTCACCCAGCTAATGGGTATGCGATACCTCCCGGGGACAGACGCAGATCTGGACGCTCGGGATACCAAAGACAGATGTGGTCTCTGCCCTGGTGAAGATGACACAGCCAGCAGGAGGGCAGATGGCTAGTCAACAGAGCAGCCATGCAAAATAGTGGCTCATGTGATGGGGAACAAAAGTGCCAAGGCCCAGGAAAACATCAAGGGAGGTCTTTAGGTTGAGAAAAAGGCGGCCATGAGAAAAAAGAAGAGAGACGGCTCCCAGTGGAGAGAAAAGGCCAGGGTACGCATCCTGAGTGAGCACAGGGCCAGAACCAGGGGTGCGTTTAGAGCACAGGGATAGCCCGCGTGGCCGAGCACCGAGATGGTGCTGGGGGCCAAGAGCCATCGGCAGGGCCTGGTCACCCAGGCCTGGAGTGCCAAGGTCAAGGGGAGGGCTTGAGCAGGGGGAACGGCAATCCGACTTGTTTCAACTTTTTATTTCCAAAGGATTGTAAGATCCACAAGAGATTTTTACAAAAACACTACGGAGGTCTCACGTACCCTTCACCCAGCTTCCCGATTCAAGTTGCGAAAGGAAACTTTTGTAGAAGTCTGACTGCTTTGTGAAAAATCAAGAGGGAATAAAAGTGGAGGTGGAGAGAGGAACAGGGAAAGAAAGAAGAACAGGGAGGCAGTTGAGCAGCTCCCATCTGTCACCCTGCGAGGGGTGACAGAGGCTGGGACCACGGTGTGGAGGCAGGGATGGGTTATTTGCGGCAGTCAGTGAGACTTGCTCCGGACCGGATGTGTGGAGAGAGGCCAATGGACAAAGTGCAGACAGTGCCAGGTTTCTAACAGGAGCCGAGGGCAGATGTGGGTGCCACACAAGATGTGGGATGGTGAGGGTGGGAGAAGAGCTCAGCCTCAGGCCTACGAAGCCGGAAGTGGGGCAGCCAGGCCTGTGTCCACAAGCCAGCAGGTCCATGACACCAGCTGAGGTCAGACTCAGGGCTCCTAGGGCCACCATTCCACAAGGGGCAATACCCAGGACCCTCTTGGTGGCTGCCTCGTGAAATAGAACACATGTCCTTTTCAGAAACTGATCTCAGCACAGGCACATGTTCTTAATCAACTCCTTACTTCAAAGAGTTTCTCTAGATGCCTTTCTGCAAGTAATCAACCATCATCGACAGAACTTTAATGGTATGAACTGAACGCAGAGGCAAGCATGTCTGGTAACCTGGGAACCCCTGGCATGAGTGACATGTCCTGGAGTTTCAATCTGGTCAGCGTAGCTGTTCCCAGCTGCCTCTCCTAAATGCAGCTGGGCACCGAGCTCACATTCTAAATGTAGGGAATAAACGAACCAACTCCCAGCAGACTGTGCAGCACCCATACAGAGGCACACGTGATCTTACTGCACTGATAGCTCCGGTGGCCGTTCTAAAGCGTTTCACTTCCTGGGCAGAATCCACGGACAGGCCTCTCTTAATGGAGGATGAGACAGAATTGACTCCTTCTCCACTGGAATTTGGGTCCATATCTGAATCCGGCTTAAAAACACACAGGCGCTTGGCTTTACTGATTGATTTCTAGGGAGAAGTCGAAGGAAGACGATCAGGGCACCCCCAAGGCTGACACCCCTACCTGCTGGTCCTTGATCCTCTGCAGCTCCCACTTGATGACAACTTCAGACAGGTCCACGGCCAGCCGCCTCTGCTCGATGGTGACACTGGGCGTGAAGCCCAGCCTCTGCATGGCGCTCACCATGTGCTGCACCAAGTGGTGCCGTACCGGGTAGTACACCTGCGGGCACAGGGCCAGCATCACGCCGGGAACATGGGACCTTGGTCCCAGAGCGCATGCACGTGCACACACACACCCCCGTGACGTGCCTCTCAGCCCTAACATACACACACAACCCAACCTGATGCTCAAGAATTCGGAATCCTAACCTTACCGAGGAAATTCTCACTGCCTTACGTATGTGTGTTTATCACCCTCCCCCGCCCCAACCACATCTCATTACAATAGTATCCTTCAGTCTTGAAAAATCAAATTCTCTTCAGACAGGAAGCTGAGTCTAATCACATGTATCAAACTTCAGACTTGACAGTGTAAAAGTTTAAGACATACCAAAAAGCAAAGTTCCTCTAAGAGGTGGCTATAAAAGAATTTGCTTTCAACTCAATCCTTTCTCTTCTATCCCAAATCTACAAGAAACATTTACATATAAATAAATCCCACAAAAGGGGTGATTTGGTCATAGAGAAGGAGGTGCCAGCAGCATGAGTAACTTTCCAAGTCAGGTGACGGAAATCTGGAGTCAATGAGGACTATCTCCCACCTTAAGGTGCAAACTCAGCAGCATACAAGGGTTAACTAAGCACAGTATTTATGACAGAAATGTAGCCTTAGATGCAAAGATGCACACACCTGTGACATATTCTCTATATTACAGCAATTTCCATGCTGATAAAGCCATACACACATACACAAACTAATCACATAAACTAATCAATGAACCAGAAGTAGCCTTACTAAAAGATGAACCACCTGATTATTGCAGAACAAGACAAGGTGAAGGTTCAGAGCGAATGCCTGAAGATGCATGCCCCGCAGCCCACTGTCCCTCCTACACACCTTGAAGTGTTGCACTATCAGGTGCAGAATGTGGACCAGCTGTGGGACGGTGTGCCCCTCCTCTACGATGATCTTCCGGGTCCAGTGGGTCAGCATCTGGTGCCCATCCTCCATCCTGGCCGGCACCGCCGGGGTCAGAATGGCCATCGCCTGTCTGACAATCGCTCGAGCTTCCATTGCGTGAGCCTTGAGGAGACTATGAAAAACCTAAAACAGGGAAGAGACGCTTATGGAGGATGAGAAGGCAGGCTTTAAAAAACAAGAAGACAAACAATCCCTTGGTATCGAGACATGATACTTTTCCAAAACAATTTTCTAAAAATTTCTTAGGAGTTTCTTATTAGGAAACAATTTAGTTGCTTTCTGTTTCGTTAAGACCAGAATACATTTTGTTAATACCAATGAATACATTCATTCTAGTATTTAAAATGCACCTACTATGCGCCCGTGCTGAACTAGGCCAGGGTATGCAGACAGATAAGACCAAGTCCCTGCAGGGATCCCACGTCCCACCTAACCAGCAGCGAGTTAGGGAGGTACACGGCTCATCTCCCTCCGGCTGCGGGATGGGAAATAAAGTAAACAGGGCCAAAAGGAGAGGCGCTGAGAAGCAGCAGCTGTAGTCACTCAAGTTTGAGAGGTGAGGCCCTGATGTGAGGTCATGGGAAAGCAGAGAAGACCAGTCCTGAGGGTGGAGGCGACAGGGTGGGTGTTAGAAGCTGCAGAACCTGCTGGTGCCTGGGCACTGGGGAAGAGCAGAGAAGGTCACAGAGTTCTTGAGTGTTTGCCTCTGAGACAACTGGAGGAGGGCAGTGCAGCCCCGAGGCTGGAGTTCTAGCTCAAGGGCTCATGGGAGGGGATGTGAGAGGCCACTGGCTTGATGGGGGTACAGAGTTCAACAGAGGTTCACAAGAGAAAGATGTCAGGGGAAAGCCATCAAAGATGGTCTCACGGAAGAAAAGAACTATCAGTGATCAAATGCTGCAAGCTCGAGTGGAGTATTACATTTAATTCTCACACAGAGACATTAACCTGCCAAAGGGCACACACCGCGTGAGCGGAAGAAACAACACTCAAACCCGGGGTGCCCGACCTCAGAGTCCAGACCACCGAGGGACTCCAGGAAGAGGTGCTCAACACGAGCTGCACGGCAGCAAGCTCATGAGATACGGATCCAAAGGTACCTATTGTCTCTGGCTAAGAGAAGTGGGCTAGAGCCCCTGAATATTATAACATCTGCCATGGAATGTCAGAGTCAGAAGCTAAAATGCAACGGACAGAGAAGCTTGAGATGGAAAGGGTGGCCTTTCCTTTTAAAAGCAAAGTTGTCGAGGAACGAGAGAGCAGAGCAGGAACGGGGGAGGAAGGGAGAGCGTGGACAGTCATGGAAGGGAGGAACGAGAGGGCAGAGCAGGAATGGGGGAGGAAGGGAGAGCGTGGACAGTCACGGGAGGGCTCACAGTGTGGGGTGTTTTCCCCACAAATGGTAAAGCACACATAACACGGAATGTACCATCTTACCTAGTTTTGGGTGCACAGCCCAGTGGTGCTTGGCACCTTCACACTGTGTGCAGCCACGAGCCCCACCATCTCCGGAACATTTGCATCTTCCTAGGCTGAAACTCTGCACCATTCAATACTCGCTCCCCACCCCCTCTCCCCGCCCCCCGCAATCTCTATTCTACTTTGTCTCTCTGAATTCGAGTGCCCTAGGGTCTTCTAAGTGGAATCACAGAGTCTCTATGTTTTCATCGGTATTGGGAAAAGACAACAGGAGAGGCTGAGACTGCGCCAGGGAGCCAAGTCACCACGTGGGATTCACGTGGATGTCGGTGGACAGGAGGGGGCTTGCAAAATACCTGCAGGACGATCTTCTTGTGGATGGCGAATTTGGCGATAATGTGCGCCAGGAGCAAGTGTCCGCTGTACTTGCAGGCCGGGTCCACGCAGGCCTTGGAGAGCAGGCAGGGCCAGGCAAAGGTCATGAGGCGGCGCAGCTTGCTGTTGCGGTTCTTGTTGTTGTCGTGGATGTGGTGGGGGGCGTGCTCCACCAGCAGCGTGGCGTACTGCAGCAGGTAGATCCGCAGCGAGTCCAGCATGTCCGCCTGCTTCTCGGGGTCCAGGACCTGTGCAGGGACAGCGGGAAGGACTCATTTCCAGTTGTGAACTGGGTTACTGACTGAGGGTCACACAGCAGGTTTAACCCTTAAAAATACACACACACACACACACACACAGAGTATGTAACGTGAAGTTTTACAATGAGGATATCAATAACATCCTATCCATTTTCCTTCATATATATGTGAAAGGAGAAAAAAGCCTCAGGACCCCAGTTGGCTCTGCCCAATGGAAAAAATTAAGCTGAAAGCTGCAAGAAACTGGCTCCTTTTGATCCTAAGCAGAGCTACAGATGAAAGGTTAATGATCTCCACAGGTAACGACCTCGTGTTCACCTTATCTTATATAAAGTGCTGACTTACTGAGCGTGAGATGAACACAGAACTGACTCTACCCCCACCTGCTCCCCTTCTTTGGCAATGTGTGGATGACCACACCCTCCCCCTTTCCCCTTCAGCCGACTTTCCCCCTTCAAACACTGAAGCCCTCAAAGCCATTTTTAGAGAAAGGCACAAATGTCTCTCCCGGACACATCCTGAACTTTGGCAAAATAAATTTCTAAACTGACTGAGATCCATCTCAGGTACTTTTTGGTTTACATATGGATTAGAAATCCACCAAATTCATTTCAACATTTAAATAGGGTAGGCTTAAGAGTCAGGATGCAGGGGCTGGAGGAGGGTGAGGTGGAAAAGAAGACTTCTTTGATTCAAGGTGATTTAGGACTGAGTTTCTTAATTTCCAAATAGTTGAGATTTTTTTTCCCGGCCAACTTTTGTCTACTCCTCATTTTTCTGCATGATGATCAGAAAATGTGACCTGGAAAAATGTCTACTTTCAAAAAATTGTTGCAGTTTTGAAAGCATCTGACAGATTTTTTAAGTGTTTCACGGACATAAGAAAAAAAATGTATCTTGCGTGAGGAATATTCTACACGTCTCTATTAAATCAAGTATAATGGCAGCATCATTCAGTTCAACTAAGTATCCTAACCACTGTCTATCTACCAGGTCTTAATAATTCTGAAAAACGGACAGACTGAAGTCTTCCATTATAATCATGTTTTTATCAAGGTCCCTTTTAGCCCCAAGGTCCTCTCTTCCCTAGATGTACTGCTTCTTGGCAGGCCCACACCTGCATCTGTAGCCTCCAGCTTGCCAGCTCCTTTTCTCCTCATCCTGACGTTCAAAATCCCTGTAGCAGCAGCATCTGACCCAGGAGACACAGCCTGGAGAAGGTAACAAAGGGGAAGGGGTCCCGTCTGGACTCCATCTCCCTACACTTGCCCAGAATAAGGCAAATATCACTACGGAGACCAAGAATAAACGTTTGGGCTCACTCTGATCCTGGGGATCAGATGTCAACACTGCAGGAAGGAGGCCCGTCTGAAAGGACAAAGACTATGTAAGCTCCAGGAATCTGCCAATGGAAACAACAGTCCCCTCTGCCTTGATCCCAGGACAAAATGGCTAAAACCAGCAATCTGTATTTCTGATGAGGAACGTCAACACGCAGCATTCCAACAAACACTCTATGTGAGAATCTCAGGGCAAACACAGCCTCTAACAGTGAAGATCAATACAGTAAGCCTTGGGGAAATAACACAATGCAGGCATTTAATTCCAAAAACCCTCTCTAACACAAACTGTAAAGCGCAGAGATGTTAAAACCGAGCTCAGTTCAGACTGGACTACAGCCACCACAGGGTTTCATTCACTGGACAAGGAGGAGTCACAGCAGCTACTGCAGGCAGTCTCATATGCTCACTGGCTGTTAGGAGAGTCTTTTGCAAAACTGAAGATGAAAACAGAACACAGAAACTCTGCTGACCAGCCAGGGGTTTTCACAAAATAACTGCTATACGAATTTTCATTGAGATCTATTCCATTTCTGATTAGAATCTATTAATGTGGGAAAGTTAATTCATTCCAAAGTAAGGCTGCCTTCAAAAACTCACTAATAAGAATGGTAATGTGATGGTTTGCTATAAACTAACACAATCGCGAAAAATGAACGTGTTGGGGGAACAAACTTATTTCAATGAAACCGTCTTAACACACACACACACAGACATTCATCCACATGCCAGGTTACTTCTCATGCCCATGCGCATAGTGATACCACCTTGGTAATAAACACACTGGTGATGCTTTCTGGGTTATCTCCTTCTGGATTGGGAGGTCCCAATAGCTGCTCTCCTTCCCCCTTCTCAAAGCTGTACAAGAAAGCAGGATTCAATATATGCTGTAGAACCTACAAAAAACAAACAAAAAAAGAAAGTTTAAATAAAGAAGGAGAAAAACAAAGCCACGTTGCTTGTTTCTTGAGTAAGACGGGAAGAACAGCCAGTCTCGGCCATACCACACCATCACGTTGGAACTCAACCCAGGGTGAGACTACCAACCTTGACTTCTACACAAAGAACAACTAGAAAGGTAGGTTAAAAACTTGTGGAAAAGAGATGTCAGCCTGGTTTATTCTTTTCACGTCACACAAGCCATTTTCTAAAAACAAGGCAATTAACAAACCACCATTCACCGCTGGGTCACCGCTGCATGAACCTGACGTTCCTCAGCAATGGCACTTTCTCACCTACAGCCCGGCCCACTAATTGTTATTTTTTTCTTGACACAGAGTCTCATTGTGTCACCCACGCTGGGATGCAATGGTGTGATTATAGCTCAGTGCAGCCTTCAACTCCTGAGCTTAAGCAATCCTCCCACCATGGCCTCCTGAGTACCTGGGATTACAGGCACGTGCCACAGCACCTGGCTCACTCTACTATTTATTCAAGGGAGACACAGCGAGAAAAGAAAAGGGCCTGAGGTTCCCTAGAAAACCAGATTAAATACCCGTAGCCTTCTACAGCATCAGAGTGGGACTCACTTTAGCTTTTAATTCATCTCCGAAGTTGGGGTCATTGAAGTCTACAAAGCGAAAAAATAGGGCACGTTTCTGAGTGATGCTATAATTTTTGGGAATCTCTTCCTCCATATACTCTTTTAAGAATGTCATGTTGCAGAGAAAACGACCAGTAAAGGCTCGGAGCAGCTGGAACAGCAATTCTATATCTCCGTAATTCCTTCTGGAGAGTCAAAAGAAGAAGACAGGTTAACTTACAGCAAACTTCCATTAACAACTACGCCTCTGACTTGCCTTGAAACAGCTCAGAGACAGCCCATTCTCTACAACCAATCCGACTGCACGTATCCCACGACCACAGCCTTGTACAGACAAGAAGGAGGCTCCGGCTGAACCTGCGGTCCAGAGCCGGTCCTGCGGAGCAGGGCGGAAGAGGCACCCACTTGCAGTAGTTCAGCAGGCAGTAGGCCAGCAGCTTGGGCTCCTTCCAGTTGGTGGCTGCCATGTTCTCCTTGCGGTGCCTCTCTTGGAAAGTCTCACTCACCCACACACGTCTCAACTGGCTCACCAGAGAGTGCTGGCTGGCCAGCCAGGAGTCATCGTTTTTCACTATGATGCTTATGATCTGTCAAAGAAGAGACAATTAGGGAACTGCGTCTCGATTAAACCCCTGGGCATCGGGGGCCGGAGGAAGGGGCGCTACCTTAACGGCCTGGAACTGGAGGTCCAGGCGCATGGTGCTGGTGCTGGGTGAGCCAGGGCGCACGGCCGTCTGGGCACCCCCTGGCAGCAGCAGGGTGATGAACCTGTTGGGGTTGGCAGCCAGCACATCCCGCAGAGGTCTGGCATCTTTGTGTTTTAAAAAACTCTGAAAGCAAAACAAATAGAAAAGCCGTTTTAAGCTAATCAAACTGATAGAAAGTTAGAGGATATGAATTTTAAATCTTTCTAAACCTTTGAAAAAATCTTTCTAAATCTCTCGAAGAAGGCTTACCAAAAAAGCAACACACTCATGCTTTTTAAAAGATGCTTGTTTTTCTTTTTAAAAAGAGAGTCTTGGGTCTGTGGCCCAGGCTGAAGTGCAGTGGTAAAATCATAGCTCACTGCAGCCTCCAACTCCTGAGCTCAAGCAATCCTCCCACCTCAGGCTCCTGAGTAGCTGGGACTACAGGCATGCGCCACCATGCCCGGCTAATTTTCATATTTTTTGTAAAGACAAGGTCTCACTCTGTTGCCCATGCTGGTCTCAGACTCCTGGGCTCAAGTAAACCACCTGCCTCAGTTTCCCAAAGTGCTGGGATTACAGGTATGGGCCCTTAAAACGTACTTTTAAACAGTAACCATACTTTATGAGTTTATAATCCCGGCAGAGCATTTATTTGCTACCACCACCAAAGTTCTACAAAGAGTGGTTCCCAGACCTGCGCGTTTCACAGACACAACCAAACAGCAATGATGTTTCCAATAGTCAAATGGATCTAAGAAACAAGCAGCCAGGACACCGAACAGTGAAATAAGAACTGAACATGTCAGAGCACAACAGCTCACACGCATTTGCAGGGACCCCTGACTCTAGCCGCTCACACTCTCACCATAAACATTCTGCTCCACTGGGGATCGTTCAGGGTGGCTTCCATCATGAACAGCTCCACGGTCTGCGAGGGGTGCCGAGTCAGGAACTTGATTAGGGGCTCTCGAAACGGACTCCCCGCCTGCAAAACATGTGGGAACGCTGCATTTCACACCTTCCTCTCCTCAGAGCTTGAGGCTCTGTCTACCTAACACAGTCCCTTGTTACTGGAAGGCATGAACACCCACAAGCAAATACTGACATAGAATGTCTTTAAGCTGTTCCATCTGTCCATTGAAAATACAATCAAGTGAGGATGCTACAAGCACCAGAGAGTGGCAGAGCGAGAAGCAGCCTTCAGTGTGGCCCTTACCTCGATCAGCATTGCCCGCTCCGTTTTCATGACAACCTCTAGCAAAGGTTTCACCAGCGTCTGAGGAGCCGCCGGGATCAGATGAAAAAGGTTTATAATTGCTGAGCAAATCTTCATTTCCTGATCAAGAAAACCAGAAATTATAAATAGGTCAATTAATTTTGCAAGCGACAGAGATCAACGTCACTACAGACCCTACCATAGTCTAACTATGTTGGCAAGGCTAGGCAGTGAAGCAAAGGGTTCACATGTAAAAGCCACAACTTACCAGCCTTAGGTTCTAACTGTGCTGGGTCCTAAGGAAACTGACTGCCTGTGGCCTTCAGCGTTCCTGTCCATTGTGCAGGGTGTGGAGGGGCCGACTGTGTACACCTGATGTGATCGTGCTGTTTGCTGTCATGCGTGCTGACGAGTGGTAAAGGTGACCTTACTGGGCTGCCATGCTAGTCCCCCCACAGAAGTGGGGACGATTCCGCCTGGGGCCAGAGCAGCGTGAGGATGCCCTACTTCGCCAAGGTATCACGAGGTCCTCTCAATACACTAAGTTTTAAGGGCATAGACATCTTTTGCCTGCAAAACCTAGCAGAGGCCAGCGTGGTGGCTCGTGCCTGTAATCCCAGCACTGGGAGGCTGAGACGGGTGCATCACCTGTGGTCAGGAGTTCAAGACCAGCCTGGCCAACAAGGCAAAACCCTGTCTACTAAAAATACAAAAAGTAGCCGAGTGTGGTGGCGGGCACCTGTAGTCCCAGCTACTCCAGAGGCTGAGGCAGGAGAACTGCTTGAACCTGAGAGGCGGAGATTACAGTGAGCTGAGATCATGCCACTGCACTCCAGCCTGGGAAACAGAATGAGACCCAGTCTCAAAAAAAAAAAAAGAAAAAAGAA
Source organism: Papio anubis (assembly GCF_008728515.1). Lineage (NCBI taxonomy): Eukaryota > Metazoa > Chordata > Mammalia > Primates > Cercopithecidae > Papio > Papio anubis. Next base: position 141,087,978 of record NC_044979.1, read on the forward strand.
AAAAGAAAAAACCACACAAACAAACAAACAAAAAAAACCCTAGCAAAGTTCTTCAAAAAATACTTAAGTATTTACCCTGGAAATTAAATATCAATGTATATAAACAACTGATCCTGGTACTAAGTATTTGTCAACCAGGCCTAAAAATAAAGGTGACAAACTGCTCCACTGAATTAAATCAAAGATGTGTGAAATGCCAAGGGTGCTACACGTTCTACTATCTCACAGCTCGGGGGTGGGCTGCTGTTGCTCCAGCTTTCCCTTCTCACTTTCCAGTTTCGCTCCTGTCATTCAAAGGAATTCTCCACGGCCACAGGGAGGGACACGTTCCAATGTGCTGCGCTATGCTGTGTGTGCTGCGATCCTCGGGGTAAGATGGGGATGACAGCACAGGTCAGGAAGGGCCTCACTCCCAGCAGCACCCGAGAGACTTTCGGAATTTCTCTTTACACCAAAGGCAAAGCAGGAGATGGGTACGAAATGAGAAAAATGGGCTCAAGGCCAGCTCCATGTCCCCTAAAATTCTCTTCCCCAGAATCTGCAAGACTTAGGACAGAGTAAGTTCCATCCTGAAATTATAATGTTCTAAAATGGTACTTTTACAATCCACTTTTTCATTTTCAAAGCACTGTCACAGAAACCACTTCTTTGGGTCTTTGCAACACTGCTAGGAAGCAGGAGTGACAGATGCCGTCATCCCCATTTTACACGAGAGAGAAAGCTCGGGGTGTGTGTGCATGTGTGGTGTGTGCACATGTGTGGTGCATGTGTGGTGTGAGCGCAAATGTGTGAGCACACATCTGGTGTGAGTACACTGGTGTGAGTGCATGTGTGGTGTGTGTGGTGTGAGTGCATTGGTGTGTGTGCACATGTGGTGTGTGCATGTGTGGTGTGTGGTGTGAGTGCACTGGTGTGTGTGCACGTGTGGTGTGAGTGCACTGTGGTGTGTGCACATGTGTGTGCATGTGTGGTGTGTGTGCGTGCGTGTGTGGTGTGTGTGCATTGGTGCGAGTGTATGTGTTGTGTGTGGGCACTGGTGTGAGTGCATGTATGATGTGTGTGCATTGGTGTGAGTACATGCGTGGTGTGAGTGCATTGGTGTGTGTGCGTGTGGTGTGACTGCATGTGTGCGTGCGCGTGTGGTGTGAGTACGTGTGGTGTGAGCGCATCGGTGTGAGCGCACGTATGGTGTGAGCACACGTGTGGTGTGAGTGCACTGTTGTGTGTGGTGTGAGTGCATGTGTGGTGTGTGCATGTGTGTTGCATGTACATGTGTGCTGTGAGTGCATAGTGCTGTGAGTGCATGGTGGTGTGTGTGCATGGTGGTGTGCACATGTAGTGTGAGTGCATTGGTGTGTGTGCACATGTGGTATGAGTGCACATATGGTGTGAGTGCACGTGTGGTGTGTGTGCACTGGTGCAAGTGCACATGTGTGTGCGCGTGTGGTGTGAGTGCACTGTGTGTGCATGCGGTGTGAGTGCATGTGTGGTGTGTGCATGTGTGTTGCATGTGTGGTGTGAGTGCACGTGTGCTGCATGTGCATATGTGATGTGAGTGCATGTGTGTTGTGTGTGCATGTGTGGTGTGAGTGCAGGTGTGATGTGTGTCCATGTGTGGTGTGAGTGCATCAGTGTGTGTGAACGTGTGCTGTGTGCACATGTGTGAATGCACTGGTGGTGTGAGTGCACGTGTGATGTGAACGCACGTGTGGTGTGAGCGCACGTGTGGTGTGAGTGCATGTGTGGTGTGTATGCATGCAAGAGAGAGATGAAGGGGACCGGGTGGGTGAGTGGGACGAGCTGTGAGGGTTTAAATTCAGGGCAGTCAGTAGTGTGAAAGAACATGTAATTCCTCCCACTTCTAGCAGGTACAATATACTCTGTGTGAGTTTCCTCTCAGGAGGTTGCTAGCTATGTGTATTCAGATGGAGGTTATGAACACAAAATCTAATTCAATTTTAAGTATAACTGAGACATTGCAATTCTCACATCAACTTAAGAGTCTTGCTTAAAACGTCCTAATAGAAAACATGCTTGGCATTGGACAGTTCACAGCAATGATACTGATACAACTCTGCCACAGACAGACAATACAGGTCACTGCACTCAAGGGCACAACGCACTCTGTCCAGTACAGAACCACAACACAGCTAACGAGTCACAGCAAAACCAGCAACGACAACAACCCCCTCCTGTAGCTCCGCTCAAGTTCTCACCTCTACCCCTTCCATGGCAGGCTGAACCAAAACAAAAATTACAGCATGAAAAAAGGCAACAGAAAGGTAAAAAGAAAAGAAAAGAAAAGAAAAGGTAAACTGTTCTTCACATTGCAAGTCAGAAACTGACTGTTAATAGGTTGTTCTCACCTCAAACTGACAGAATGGAGACAAGGGACATCTCCCGCACTCGGAAATGCTTTCCTGAGGATGGGGAGGAAAATCATCTTTTTTCTATTTATGTTATTTACATAAAAACTTCCCATATACTCAAACACAGTAAGGGTTATTGGGGTTAACAAGACAGTAAAGACACAAATTATCAGAAAGCACACAGTAATTAACAAATGCTCAACAGCAAAAAGCACACCTTCACCTTCGAGGTCAAAACACAGCCCTTCTGACAGAGAGTGGCTAACAGTGGACTTCTTCCCTACAGCACGTTTTCAAAATAGAGCTTCAGGATTCTTGTGAAAGGGGAGAAACTGGAAGACCTTGTTGTATGCAAGCACATTTTTAAAAAGTCTTTCGTAGAGTGAACAATTCAAATTTTATATGAAGTGCTAAGATAATAACAAAAACCTCTTTCCTGGCTATAGTCAGAAGAGGTCCAGGTGGTTTAGGCCATGACCACACCCAATGAACAGCTGGGTTATCATGTAAAGTTAAGCACAGTCTTCCTAAAACTGGCTCTGTGTGTGTGTGTGTGTGTGTGCACGCACTATGCGTGCACACGCAGAGAACAGGCATAACAGGTGGTCATGCATTCTCCCCTGTAAGCTCGCGGTTAAAAAGGAAAGCTTCCTAAACACAGTGATGGGGCAGAGCTCTGATCACAGGGGTATCCAAAGCCTCAGGGCACGCCAGGCACAGTCGCTCACGCCTGTAATCCCAGCACTTTGGGAGGCCAAAGCAGGTGGATCACCTGAGGTCAGGAGTTCAAGACCAGCCTGGCCAACAAAGTGAACCCCAGTCTCAACTAAAAATACAAAAATAAGCCGGATGTGGTGGCAGGCACCTGTAATCCCAGCTACTTGGGAGGCTGAGGCAGGAGAATTGCTTGAACCCAGGAGGCGGAGGCTGCAGTGAGCCAAGACTGTGCTATTGCACTCCAGCCTGGGCGACAGAGGCTCCATCTCAAAAAAAAAAAAAAGGCTCGAGGGCAGCTTAGTCAACTGTCTAGCATATCTTCAATGGTAGTGTCTCAACGGAATGACATCTGGGGATGCTACCAAATAGGAACAAACTACTCTCCAAGATTAAAATGTGATCAGAATTCAGGAGCTGAATGGCAGCCTGGCCCCGGGCTTAGGTGATGAAGCCACGGCCGTGTTGGTTGTCTCTGGGCCCCCAAACACCATGGCCTCTGAGTTTCAGACAAGCGGCCAACTTACGGCGCTGGACCCTCCCCGGATGTTCAGGTAATATAATCACAGGATGATAAAAATGTTCCAGGAGGAGCTCAAGGACTTTCCAGTACCCACGACTCCATCCCCTATACAACTGCACCCCCACCTCCAAATAACCTGCTGTAAACTTTTATGAAATCTTTTATTATTTTTTTAACTAGGCCAAGTTAAGGATTTTATATTAAATCTTTTTGATTCAAATGAGGTTGTTCATCTACCCACTAGGTTTTTTGAAATGTTTATTCTAGAACTGACTGAGTTCCAGAAAAGTAACAGCTTACTATAAAAACAAATATAAAATGTAAAGCAAAAGTACCTAACAGATGAGAGAGGGAGAGCAGCACAGAGACACCTGCACCTCATCCCAGGGGCCTGGGCTCATTAACATACTCTGCTCTCCTCCACGAAGAGTTCCTGATTCTCTTCTGCGTATATAAATAGCAAACCTTCAACAGGATCATGCGTGGCATATCACTTCTTTAAAAAGTTTAGAATCCTGGTTTAGTTTTGCTTACTTGGCTGTTTAGAAGCAGTAGGAAACAAGACTTACATAAACAAAACACCTTGATACACAATGGTCAAAACAAAGCATAATAAAGCCAGAAAAGAAAAATCCAAGTTGGGATGGAACACATCCAGCAAAGGCACACGAGGACAAAAAGCCACGTTAATTATGCCTCTGAAGAACTATGAGGAAGTCCCTAACAGGAACACTGTTGTCAAGTTTCACTGGGGATTATGAAACCCATGGAAAAGGCAATTCCACTGCGAGGACATCAAGTTAAAAACAAAAACTGTAAAAAATAAACATATACAAATAATATTAGATTTAAAAGAGCAGAAAGCATGCATTCTTAAGAGACAAAGTCTTTAATGACCCACATCAGACACTTTAAGATTTAGCTGAAGCAGTTTTCCTTTAAAACCATACAAATGTGCTTTGAAGGGCCAGTCATATAACTGGACAAACAATTGGGGTGGATGACGCAGACCTTGAAAACACACGTGCCGGTATTTATGGGATTCCTTCTTACATTCCCCTGAAGGCTTTAAGTCCTAAAAAATCTCCAGTTGGTTTTATCAGGCAATAATGATTAAACACATTTACCGACCACCCCATGATGGAAAGCGATGGAAACAATAGCTGAGGAACGCACCACCATGTAAACAGCGGCTGCCAAGGACAGGCTAGAAAATCCGCTGTTTAAAGCAGAGCTGGTAAAATTGAAATACTAACATTCAAGCCCCCCAGAATTCTCAACAGAAAAGTCATATTAAAGTGAACCAAAGGGGAGATTTTAAAGAAACATAAAAAGGAATGTTCAGCAATTAAGAGAAAGACAGGCAAAACAGAATACCAATCAAATGTGTTTAACAATTTACAAGGACTATAATCATGTCAAACTAGATTTCTGACCGGCATTTTAATGAAAGCACTGTCCCGGCATTAGCAATGACCCAGCATGGCGGCTGGTGCCCTTCCCAGAAACAAACAAGTCACTCACGTTTCCGTCGCTCCTCTGGCCCCCTTTGTGGGTGATCACCACCACTTCCATCCACTTGCGCAGATGTTGCTGTTGGAAAAACACATCCTGAGACACAACTTCCTCACAGAGGTGCATTCCACTTTCAAAGTATTGCTCTCTGGTGGAAATTCCTATGTAATCATTCATTTCCATCATGTTTAGTGTGAGAACTGCAACGTTTCCATTATTAAAACAGCGTAACCATCTAACTAGTGATGAGAATAATTGGCATTTGTTCATGTTTCAAAATAAAAAGGCTAACTTGCTCTGACACAGAAGGAAGCGCCCTGACTCCTGGGTGTTCCAATACCAGGCCCTGCCATTTTACTTTCTGTTAACTTGTTTCCCAGCTGTTCACTGAGTGCTTGGAAGTGTCGGCTCCCACACTGGGTGTTAGAGACGTGAGTGGCCAACCTCATCCGTGTCCTGATGTCCCTCTCCTTGTGGAGCCCGTGGTCTGATGGGGAAAAAGGTAAACATAAAGGTGCCTACTGTATGTAGCTACAATTACGGTGTTGTAAGAGGAAGACAGGAACTAGCTCTGATGAGAGAGGAGGGGGTCGGGGTCCTCCTGCTGAGGACAGGACTCGGAAAAGGTAGGAAAGCCAGAAGCAGAGGGGCAGAGAGAAGAGGAGGACAAAGGCCCTGACAGCACAGAAGGAACGGCAGCCACAGCAGCTGGGGAGCAGTGGGCACAATGGGGACCCTAGGGAAGGGGCTGGTGAGATAGATATGGACCCCATTCGGTCAGGGACTGTGCAAATGAGTGCCACAGGGCCGCAATTCCCTCTGCAGAATGAGGGCCATGCTTCAGCAAGGGACTCTGCATTTAAGAGTATGGGAAGAGACCCCCGACTTTAGCTTAACCCAGGCACCTGGTAGCCAGGCTCCAGCCTCTGTGTCCAGCAAAACCAGGCAGACAAATGCCCAGGCTTTAAAGCTAAAACCACAACAAGAGCATTCGGTAACAGTTGCATCTTTAATATCCTGCGTTGTTCAAACCCTCCCTTCAGAACACCGATGTCCTACAGGAAGTTAGCAAGTTGCTTTAAAAAGGTTTCCATGGTAGAACAGGAACGGGGAACAATGGTTTGGACACCTAAACACTCCTCTCTAAGACAAAAGCCTTCTCTGAGCCTTTAACGTCCTTACAGTCCATGTCAGACTTGGAGAGGCTGCATTTCCCAACATTACGTAGCCAACAAACTGGTTTCATGAAACACCGCCATCGTGCAGAGTCAATGTTCCAGGGACCACTGGCATTGAGAAATGCACACAATAATACACATTTCTTCAAAGCACTACAACAACATTCCCTAAAGGATATTAATCACCAGAACAGAAATTCATGAACCCTACTCCTTATCAGAATGGCTCCTTACACAAAGATATAAATGAGAGTAACAGAATTAAAGGGATAGACAACAGCCAGCCACATCACCATTCTTTTTTTCCCAAAGGAATAAAATGACACTAATGGGTATATAAAATTCATCTTTAGCTTGGTGAGGAAATTATTCAAGCCAACCAACCACATGGCCAGGTGCGGTAGCTCACTCCTGTAATCCCAGCACTTTGGGAGGCGTGCAGATCGATTGAGGCCAGGAGTTTTAGACTAGCCCGGCCAACATGGTGTGATCCTGTCTCTACTAAAAATGCAAAAACTAGCCGGGCATGGTGGCACATGCCCATAATCCCAGCTGCTCAGGAGGCTGAGGTGGGAGGATTGCTTGAACCCGAGGTGGAGGTTGCAGTGAGCTATGATCACGCCACTGCACTCCAGCTTGGGAGAGAGAGCAAGACCCTGTCTCAATAAACAAACAGAAAAACCAACTAACCACATAAAAGACTTAATTATCATGTCAAGTAGTTCAATCTTAAGGAAACTGAATACCATATGCAAAAGAATGAAGTTGGACCCTTATCTAATGCTATATACAAGAAAGAACTCAAAATGGGCCAAAGACCTAAATGTAAGAGCTAAAACTCTAAAACTCTTAAAAAAAGGTCAATTTTCAGGGTTGTTTCCATGAATGCCCACCCTAAAAGTAAGGTGCCTTAGCTCTTAAAATACTGCTGAAGGCTTGAGCTATTAAACTCGAAGGCTTATGAGGGATGACAAGAGCTCCAGCAGTGACTGAACATGGTTCTGAAGAACATGACTAAGTAGGGACCAGTGTGTCCCTTACCACTGCCTCTGGCAGAGCCCAGCAGGCAGGTGTAACTCAGGAAGACCTCCGCCATTAAGCACAAAGGCACCGTCAACGTTAAGTCCAGGCTGGACTCAGTCCAGGTGGGTGCTAGATGAAAACGTCTGGTTGGAAACTCCTCCAGCTTGAACCACTCAGAGAGCAGAAAAGGGAGGAAAAAATTCACCTAACACGAACCATTAACACAAAATCCATGTGATTTATTTTAGGCGGAAAGACCACTGGCCTTGGTCAGAAACTACAGACATTAAGGCAGTTGTCTTCATATTGCACCAAAATAAAATCTTGGTAACAATGTTCACTGAATGATTTCCCAGCTCACAGCAGATTTGAAGGGTTAGACTAGGGATTAAACATAAACAGGCTGGGCCAGGTGCAGTGGTTCACATGAGGTCAGGAGTTCAAGACCAGTTTGGCCAACATGATGAAACCCCATCTCTACTAAAAATACAGGCGTGGTGGCAGGCGCCTGTAATCCCAGCTACTCGGGAGGCTGAGACAGGAGAATCACCTGAGCCCAGGAGGCAGAGGTTCCAGTGAGCCGAGATCACACCACTGCACTTCAGCCTGGGTGACAGAGTGAGACTCTGTCTCATAAACAAACAAACAAACAAACAGGCCAGGTGCAGTGGCTCACATCTGTAATCCCTGCATTTTGGGAGGTCGAGGCAGGTGAATCACTTGAGGTCAGAAGTTCAAAACCAGCCTGCCCAACATGGTGAAACCCAGTCTGCACTAAAAATAAAAAAATGAGCTGGGTGTGGTGGCGGACGCCTATAATCCCAGTTACTTGGGAGGCTGAGGCAGGAGAATCACTTGAACCCGGGAGGCAGAGGTAGCAATGAGACGAGATTACACCACTGCACTCCAGCCTAAGCAACAGAGCCATACTCTGTCTCAAAAATAAAAATAAACAAATCAAAGCTGCTTCAGGCAAGCATACAAAGGCAGCAAAAAATGACAGACGACTTTTCAAGAGGAAACATACACAAAAGCATTAGGACATTTGGACACATGCACAGAGCTCATGGGCCTCATGTGTGAAAGCACCTCAGACGTAACACAAGATAGTGTTTACAGGATGTGCTCTGGTTAGGAAGTGATGTAACTTTATATATTTATTTTAGCCATTCTTGTGAATATATGGAATATATGGAAACTGATAGGTATGTATGTCTATTACATGTATTTGGAAGCTTAAGGAGAAAGTCTCCAATTTGGAACATTCACTTCCATATTATACTTCTTCAATTATAATGTATTACTAGGGCACAACTTACAATTTTAGTGTTTGGCTCATTATTCATTATTTAGGTACTTGTAGATATGAAGAAACTAACATATAGATGAGGTAAAAAGCTATGTGTCTTTCATATATATTTCTCTACATTCCGCATGTAAATACAATGTATCTATGCACTGTGATACATTGTATAAACTCCTGTTTATAGCTGGGGGAAAAGTATACCAAAAAGAAAAAAGTAGCTCCAGTATCTTAAAATGTCAAATGGTCAAATGCCACTTAGGAAACATAAACATGAAAAATACATTCATGTTTGCAGTGGTGGATCATGAAATCCTGTTTATTATATATAAATCCATTTACCAGAAGCAAAATTGAATGCAAAAGAAAGCTAATAGATGATATCCTCCATCCACTTACATTTCAATTTTAAACACTGACAAATGGGTTTTTTTCCTGCATAATTATTTCTCTGTTAATTCTAAAAACCCAAAGGACTCTGATGTTCTTACGCAAGACTGTATGAAAGAAGGCACACTTACCTATTTTGTAGGAGTGTATATTAGTAAAAATTTTTTTGGAGAGCAATTTGACAAGGTGCTAAAAGATTAAAATGCATACATTCTTTTGATCTAGAAATTCTACCAGTAGAAATGTACACCACAGATAAACACATGTGAAATTATGAACAAGTTCTTCAGTGCATCATGGGATATAATGAAAAGGCTGGGAACAATCTAAATGTTCACCAGTGAGGCCATGGTTAAATAAATTATGGCAAGTCCATGTCATGAGGTACTATGCAGCCATAAAGCAGAATGGAGTATTTCAGGTACTGATACGAAATGATGGGTGTTAAATGGGAAAAGCAAGGACTGTGTATATATATATTGTACCTCCTTTTATAGGAAAAAATATATATACATACGTCCTCTTCCATATATAAAACATCTCTAAAAGGATACACAACAAAGTCTTAACCCTGGCTGTCTCAGGGAGGGGTCTGGGTAGCTAGAGGACAGGGTGGGAGGGAGGCTTTCTGCAGTATATCCTTTACACTTTTTCAATTTTAAGCCATCTGAATGCATTATTTATTTTATTTATTTATTTTTTTTTGAGGCAGGGTCTTGCTCTGTCACCCAGACTGGGGTGCAGGGATGCCATCTCGGCTCATGCAAACTTCACCTCCCACGCTCCAGCAATCCTCCCACCTCAGCCTCCGAGCCAAGAAGCTGGGACCACAGGCACATGTCACCAGGCTTGGCTAATTTTTTTTTTTTTTGAGATGGAGTTTCACTCGTTGCCCATGCTGGAGTGCAGTGGCACAGTCTTCGCCCACTGCGACCTCTGTCTCCCAGATTCAAGCGATTCTCCTGCCTCAGCCTCCTGAGTAGTCGGGATTACAGATGCGTGCCACCACACCAGGCTAATTTTTGTATTTTTAGTAGAGATGGGTTTCACCATGTTGGCCAGTCTGGTCTCGAACTCCCGACTGCAGGCGATCTACCAACCTCAGCCTCCCAAAGTGCTGGGATTACAGGTGTGGGCCACTGTGCCTAGCTGCATTATTTATTTTTAAAATAATTTAACCTTTTTTAAGTTAATTATAGAGCGTTTAAATGCATTTGGCTTACCATCATCTGATCACAAAATTTATCATTGAAGGAATTTGGGAAAAGCCTCGTGACCGAAGTCAGGCGATTCACAACATTCAGCGTCAAGCTCCGGTAATCTCCCAGCATCATCAGCAAAGGTCGCATATGTGTGTGGATTTGATCGACCTCTATGGTAGCACCTTCCAAAAACTATTAGAAAAGTTGTAAAGAAAAATAGACAACTGAGGACACTCCATAATAGAACAGAAGTCATCTTCAACCTTAGTTTCCGTTCTCCCTTAGGAAGATGGAATATTAGTCATATACTGTCTTTCAGAAATTCATGATGAAATGAAGAAGACTTATCTTTACTGTTTAATATTTTTAAAAATTCAGTATGACTACGAAACAGGTATATTCTTATTACAGCTTAATGTGTAATAACCACATGCATAAAGCTTTTTAGGCACATACTGTTTATATAGCAATAAACAGGAAGAACTCAATGCAGAACACACACACACACTCACCCACTCACCTTTCTCATACAGGCTTCTCCGGCCTCCTGGAGCTCACTATTGGTGGAATTCAGGGCTTTGAAGAGTGCAGCTATGATTTTCTCCCTGGACTGAGGAAGGTAATTGCAGGCAGCAAGTGCATCTTCAGGGAGAGAAATCAAGACAATTTCATTATTAACTGGAAAGATACCCAAATAATTTTCTTCTCTATATTTATTTATTATTATTTGGTAGAGAAGGTATCTTGCTATGTTGCCCAGGTTGATCTCCAACTCCTGATCTCAAGGGATTCTCCTGCCCTGGCCTCCCCAAGTGCTAGGATTACAGGTGTGAGCCACTGCCCCAGCTGAATTTTCTTTCCTAAAGGCTCCTACCAACCAACAAAAAATATGAACCACGAGCCCTCTTTCCTAGTGTTTGGCCTTGAGAAAGACAAAAGTACACATGGTCTTCCATCCTCATGTTGAGTATAATCTAAGAGTGAAGTCCAGCCTGCCAGAAAAGCCATGATAAATCTTACATCTCCAGATAAGAAGAAGGCTTGAGGGGGAAGAAAAGACACCCACTGACACCCCTATTCCAGCACCTTCACGGGGTAATGGGGTGACGGGCCCCAGGGCAGTCCCGTCTGAATAAGGCTGATGGCATGGTCTCTGGCCCTCCGGTGACAGGCAATGCAGGGGACAGACACACACAGTCCAGCCTTTCTTCACTACCCAGGTTTGAGGTTGAAAGGCTTTAAGACGGCTGGGCACGGTGGCTCAAGCCTGTAATCCCAGCACTTTGGGAGGCCGAGACGGGCGGATCACGAGGTCAGGAGATCGAGACCATCCTGGCTAACACGGTGAAACTCCGTCTCTACTAAAAAATACAAAAAACTAGCCGGGCGGAGGTGGCAGGGCGCCTGTAGATCCCGGCTACTGCACTGGAGGCTGAGGCAGAGAGAGCGAGACTCCGTCTCAAAAAAAAAAAAAAAAAAAGAAAGGCTTTAAGACTTTCAAAAGGCAAATATTCTTAAGGAAGGAGACACACTTCAATCTTCTATGTTAGGTGACAGGTAACATTCATTCTAGCAAAAGTAGCACCCACAATGGCTAACGGGAAGGAGGTGTAGCAGAGGTCCCCAAAGAAGACACCTCAAGAGAAGAAGAAAGCTGCCTGTCATCCCTGGTCCCCCTGCTGGCTTTGGCTTGCACTGTCTGGAACACTCCACCCCCATCTTCTAGCTCAGGTATTATGGTCTGCCTCTCAGCTCTTCAACTCTAACTCAAGGAAGATTCTGGAAATATTTTATTAAGAGCATAAAAATCAACAAAGCAAGAGAGAATCAACTAAAAAAGTTTGCATTGGGCATTTATATTCACTCCCCACAAGAGAGAAAATAAATGACTGTTTCTATGTCGGTCAGTACAGATCTGGTCTATTTTCCTACACTTTGCATCATTCCTGTGCTTGACAATGAGAACTGAGGTTTCCCAATGAAAACCTAGAGACTGTAGGATTAACAAATGCTTGAGTCATTAAAAAGCTTTTAAGACTGTCGTGTCCCTTACTATATATACACTGTGATTCTGATTGAAATGGCACCATATGCATGATACGACAATCCTTTTAAACCAGAACGCCTGATTCATAAAACAACAACAGACTTTACTATAAAGCACAAAATTACTTCAATCCTAACAACACATATAATTTTACGGCACCTCATTATACACATTATACAATTTGACATACAAAAATAATTTTTTGATCCCATCTTAAAAAGACTACAAAAAGTCATAAAAATTAACAACAACAGGCCACTTTTGTTTTCTATAGACCTCCTCTATGGTCAACCTCCTTTCACTTTTATACCCTGTAGATTTTCATTAACTTACTTAATGCTGCAATTCGCAAAGGTACGAGCGACGGAAGGCTTTTATAACAGGGCAGCTTTGTTAAAGCTGAATCTTCAGCCTCACACAAATTCAACAGCTGCAAAAGATAAAACAATTTCATTTAGCCCACTCTTCCTGTGAAGACATAATAACCTTGCAAATAACAGAGCACAGCAACACACACACAGCCACACAATTGACAACTGACAAAATAAGCTCAAATCCTCAAGATTTTAAGTATCAAAGTATGACCGAGACTCTTTAAGGCAAAACTCAGTTTACCTCATTAGTGAAAAGAATTCTTAGACACTTTCTCACCCACTCTGATACCACGATGTTTTTTTCTCACCCACTCTGATACCATCATGTTTTTTTCCCCTCAAAACAGGGGGTCATTTTATCTAACTGCAAATCCCATGATGGCGGGGCTGTCTCCTCCTGGTTCACATTAGCCTCCCCAGGGCCACGGGCAAGTGTTCTAGAAACAGATGGGCTATAATTCAAATATTTAAGTGAACGCACTTTTTTTCTCTTCAAGTACAGAAATGCATAAGAAAGAAGCTGAACAGCACTGGGAATTCCAGTGACTATCCTTCCAGACATTTTACCACATAACTAGATACTTCTGTATCTGTTATCTAAGTAACAGACATGGTGTGTTCTATCACTATTTCCCCCTTCTCTTCATTCACATCCTGGAAAACTAGTATAGGCTTTGACCATTTTTTCCTCCTTAAAAGATTCCAACCCGGTAAAAGATTTAAAACAGCAGAAAAGGATACATAGTGAAAAGCACTTCAAGTCACCCACCCCATTCCACTGCCCAGAGGAAGAAACCACTGAATGAAGGAATGAATGGAGGAAGGAATGGAATGAGAATGAAGGCATGGAAGAATGGAAGAGGAAAATGGAAGGGAATGGAAGGAATGGAAGGAATGGAACGGGAAGGAAGGAAAGGAATGGAATGGAAGGAACGGAATGGAAGGAAACGGAAGGAATGGAAGGTGGAAGAGAATTGCAGGTGTGTGTGTGTGTGCAGGTACGGAGAGAATGCGTGTGTGTATGTGTGCTGGTATGGAGAGAATGCGTGTATATGTGTGCAGGTACAGAGAGAGAAGTCAACTACAAAACAAAACCCCAACACAGCCACACAGTATCACCTGGGAAGCTTTCAGACAGTGGATTCCCAGGTCTCACCCAAATCTACTGAACCTGAATCTCCAGGGAAAGGACTTGAGTCCAAGCTTTTCAAAAGATCCGCACGTGTTCTGATGCAGCCAGGCACTGACAGACATCTGGAAAACCAGTTTCATGCCCTCAATACTGCCAGGCTCTGGTCTTAAGTGCAGTGAGGAGTTTTCCATGCAGGCTAAAATACATCTGTCTCTAGATCAGCCAAGGGAAGTTATGCATTTCCTAAAGGTCTTGCCCTTCTGTCAAGCCCAAATGATAAGGTATAAAGATCACAGCCAGACCATATGATCCTATAACCATATGTCCAAGCAAAAACAGGACCTTAAAACGTCAAGAGGTAAATTTTCATATCCAGAAATTCAGACAGTGTGGACCTGGAAGAATTTGCTTTCTTCTGATTTTTGCCGTGGTATACTCTGACAATGCCTCTGCATGTATGATTCATGTCCCAAAAAATTTTAAATTTTATCCAATCACCAGACCATTACTGTATTCTAAGGACGTTGCTTATAATTTTGCAACATCCAGTTTCATTCCTGTTTGTCAGTCTAATATCTCCCCACACTGGAACGTTTACAGTGACAAATACTCATAAGATGCATAAGATGCCGTCTGCCAGGGTCCGTGTTTGGGTCAAGGGGCAAATCAAGTCCAGCAAAAAAATAAGAACCCGGCTGGACAGTGCAGTGATTAGGAACCAGGCTCTAAATAACAGTCCTGGCTTAAATTCAGGACTGCCCCGCGGCTTTGGATAATCAGCAAACTCTAAGCCTCAGTTTCCACACCTTCAAAATGAGAACAAACAGCTCAACCCCTACACTTCAGTGGGTGCTGTCAGAACTTAGGGCACTCGTGTGACGTTCTCAACAGCGCATGGCACGTTTCAGTGATTAGTGAATGCAATAAGGCACTTGCACTGGGCCAGCTGATCTAAGAGTGATTAAAGCAACTGGGTGCAGCTTCATCTTTAAAGTACAACCTTGAGGCCCTAAATTCAAGCAAGGGTTCCTGTTGGGGCTAACAGAGTTCTGAGAACTCAGAAGACATCAGCATCTCTGCTGGCCATACCTCCCCCTTCCGCCCGAGCCCAGACGCAACATACCTGCTCAGGTTGCTGTGCCAGGTGTCGGCGGGTTACCTGCAGGTCCCTGCCCGAGCCTTCTCTGAATGCTGCCTGACCAGTCTTCGCGTACAAAGACAGGCTAGCAGACACACGTCATCACCATCCACACCACTCCGCACCACCACCCCCCTACCTCTGTGTAGAACACCTTATGCTCCACCACGTTAAGGTCCATTGTGAAGAGCCTGGGCTGCAACGTGGTACAGAACGTGTTCCCTTCCATCAGGCCGATCTGCGCATTGGCAGGCTGGTGTCGGAGTAGGTGCTTCTTAGGGGGGACCATATCCTGCAGGACCTGGGGAAGCCAAGGAGGAGGCACCACTCACCAGCTGCCCCTTGAGACACAAACACTTTTTAAAAATTTGAAAACCGTGTGTGAGATCCAAAGTTATTACAGATATCTTCTCACTAGGGAAGGGGAGATACATTTCATGTGCAAAACCTGGGTCGTGGAGAGGCATGTAAGATATGTTAGCTCCTAAAGCTACAGGGTAACCTCTCTCTCCTTAAAAATCAAAACTAAAAAAAAAAAAAAAAAAAATCCAAAACAAAAAACAAAACCACAACAAAACAAGAATAAAACTACCAGACTGTGCCATAGCCTCAGGAACGTAGCCTTCTACTCTCTTGACTCTAACGATCACTGATGCAGCCGTAACTAGAAGTACACTGTTTTTTGCAAATCTCAAGTCATAAAGAGCAGGCACAAGGGTAGAGCTAGCCCTCTGTGTCTGTGGTTCTGCATCCTCAGATGCTTCCAAGTGAGAAGAAAACATACTTGAGGGAAAAATAAATAAAAAATAACATGACAACGAAAAACAAACTAATAAAGCATAACTATTTACATAGCATTTACATTGTATTAGGTATTATAAGTAATCTAGAACTAATTTAAAGTATATGGGAGATTATACAAATTTTTATATACCCATAAAATTTAAGGATAGGTACAGTGGTTCACACCTGTAATCCCAGCACTTTGGTAGGCTGACATGGGAGGACTGCTCAACCCCAGGAGTTCAATGCCAGCCTGGGCAACACATTGAGATCCCATCTTTACAAAAAATAGCTGGAAAAAAATTTTTAAATTAAAAAGAAAAAAAGGACATTTTGGGCTGGATAATTTCCTTAGAGAAAAGCCGTAATTTAAAAAGTTAAAAAATAGGCCAGGTGCGGTGGCTCACACCTGTAATCCCAGCACTTTGGGAGGCCGAGGCAGGTGGATCAGGAGGTCAGGAGATCGAGACCATCGTGGCTAACACGGTGAAATCCCGTCTCTACTAAAAATACAAAAAATCAGTTGGGCATGGTGGCAGGCGCCTGTAGTCCCAGCTACTTGGGAGGCTGAGGCAGAAGAATGGCGTGAACCTGGGAGGCGGAGCTTGCAGTGAGCCGAGATTGTGCCACTGCACTCCAGCCTGGGCGACACAGCAAGACTCTGTCTCAAAAAAAAAAAAAGTGAAAAAAAATAAAAAATAAACTAGCCAGGCGTGGTGGTGTGCGTCTGTAGTCCCAGCTACTTAGGAGGCTGAGGCAGGAGGATCACTTGAGCCCAGGAGTTCGAGGCTGCAGTGAGCTAGGATCGCACTCCAGCCTGGGCAACAGAGTGAGATTGTCTCAAAAAAGTAAATAAATGAAAATTTAAAAAGTATTAAAAAAGAAAAAATAAATCAATAAATAAAGTACACAGAAGATGTGCATAAGTTACATACAAATATCACACCATTTTACATCAGAGACTTGAGTATCCCAGATCTTGGTACCCACGCAGGGTCCTGGAACCAAGTCCCCCACAGATACCAAGGGATGACTGTACTTTGCGACATGGACGCAAAATTATAAACGGAATATCATCTCAACTCAAATTAAAAAAAAAAAAAAGTCTCAACATTCTGTTGAAATTACGTTAGTTCTGGTGACAGAAATCTCACCTCTTTGTGGGGTTCCATGATCACCGTCACACTCTTTCCAGTGACCTGGGCCAACACCTGCAGCGAATGCATGGCCTGCTTCCTCACAGTGGAGTTTGGAGAGGTGACTTCTCGAACCAAGTCGTGTGTCACATGGTGGAAAGACTTTTCCTGGGCGGCCACAATCTCTTCAGCTCTCTCCTCGTCTTTTAAAGGCGTTGCGCACCGCATCAGAAGCTGCTCCAGGGTGGTCTTTGCCATGGCGACTGCCCCATTGGAAACCTGCAAGT
This sequence comes from Papio anubis, assembly GCF_008728515.1. Lineage (NCBI taxonomy): Eukaryota > Metazoa > Chordata > Mammalia > Primates > Cercopithecidae > Papio > Papio anubis. Next base: position 141,105,092 of record NC_044979.1, read on the forward strand.
CAGGGACAACTCAGAATGAAAGCAGGGCGATGCCACCCACTGCACCATCTCCTGCACACCCGTCTGCCATAAAGACTTTCACTGGGGGTCCATGCCCCTCTCGCCAGCTGCTTTAATGAAGTGACTTCACAGCACCCACTTGGTGCTTTAGTCCCTAAGTCGCCTACTCGGAAAACGTGGATCCTGCATTCACCAGATAAGCTGGCAATGCCCATCATGTTCTACTGCTGTGAGTCATATCTGCACACAGGTTTAAGAATGTGGCTCCTCTGGAAACAGCACATGAGAAGTGGAATTCCCCTTTTCAGACGTACTGAGTAAATACTTGGCCTGTAACTGTTCTTTATCAAAGCAAACAGGTAGTTGGATACCCACAGAAGACCTATGGGAGCTCTGAGCTGTCCTTTTAGCAAAAATGCTGAAATGAAATCTAAGTATCAAAGTCACCATGCTGCTTGGAGAGCATATTTGCAGAAGGATGTTATACTATTCTTCAGGAAACCACCATTTCAAAAACAGCATGGTTAGGATTGGGGCTGCCCATCACCTACCTCTCCAGTTAAGTCCATCATGACAAAGAGAAGTGCTTTCAGGAATGTCTGCTGGTTCTGGAGAACCCAAGTGAGAGGCAGCCGCTCCATGAGAAACTTAATAGACACCACACCCCCCAGCTTTGCATACCACGCCTGTTCATAACAACACGCGCACAGGCGCTCCACGATGTAAGAAAACAGGGGCAGCTGGCAGGCCTGGAGAGGAAAATGAACAAACCACAACACATTACTGCAATTCTTTTTTTTTTTCTTTTTTTTTGAGACAGAGTCACTCTTGTTGCCCAGGCTGGAGTACAACGCTATGATCTCGGCTCACCGCAACCTCTGCTTCCCAGGTTCAAGTGATTCCCCTGCCTCAGCCTCCCGAGTAGCTGGGATTACAGGCATGCGCCACCACACCTGGCTAATTTTTTTTTTTATTTTTAGTAGAGATGGGGTTTCTCCATGTTGGTCAGGCTGGTCTCGAACTCCCAACCTCAGGTGATCCGCCTGTCTTGGCCTCCCAAAGTGCTGGGATTACAGGCGTGAGCCACTGCGCCCAGCCGCAATTCTTAAACTATCAGTCTCTAGAAGGCCCACCCTCAGGTACAGACACCCTCCAAATCAGAAGACACTCCTCAACCCTTCCTTACCCTCTCCTTGGAGCCCAGGATGATACTTGCAACATCAAATATCACAGCCAGGGCCACCTCCCCGATTTTGCAAAGCTCCTTTTCTTCATATGCCATACAAATAGCTATTGCGTCAATGAGAACCAAAGGATCCATCCCTTTCGAGCCATTTTCCTCACTGTGAAACATGGCCGTGCTGGGCTGGCTGCCCACCTGGTAGCAAGGCAGCAAGAAAGGGCCTAAAAGGAGAGAGAGGGGAGGCACATGAGAGTTCATTTACGAGAACAGTCTTGTCCCTCAAACTGCAGAACTCCCCGATGTTTTCCTTGAAGTTAGAAACTCCATAAAAAGCAGGGCACGGTGGCTCACGCCTGTAATCCCAGCATTCTGGGAGGCCAAGGCAGGAGGATCATTTGAGGTCGGGAGTTTGAGACCAGCCTGGTCCAACATGGTGAAACCCCATCTCTACTAAAAATACAAAAATTAGCTGGGCATGGTGGTGGGCACCTGTAATCCCAGCTACTCAGGAGGCTGAGGCGGGAGAATCACTTGAACCCAGGAGGTGGAGGTTGCAGATCACACCACTGCACCCCAGCCTGGCCAACACAGTGAGACTCCATCTCAAGAAAACAAACAAACAAACAAAAAAACTCCACAAAGCCAGCACTGAGATTTTAAGTCAACTTCTGTTAAACTGCAATTATATGTAAATTAAGTGGTCCGATATGCCTTTAGGCTATATTTTTCTGAATGTTTTCTATGATACACTGTTATTTTCAGATATTTCTCAATCATAACTCAAAAATATATTAGTTCAAAATGAGAACCACAGGGGTCGGGCACAGTGGCTCATGCCACTTTTATAATCTTTTACAATTAAATAAGCCCAGTACTTTCGGAAGCCAAGGCAGGAGATTCACTTGAGGCTAGGAGTTCAAGACCAGCCTGAGCAACATAATGAGATGCATCTCCATAAAAAGTTTTAAAAAAATTAGCTGGGCATGGTGTTACACGCCTGTACTCCTAGCTACTCAAGAGGCTGAGGTGGGAGGATCACTTAAGCTCAGCAGATAGAGAGGCTGCAGTGAGCCGTGACCAGACCACTGCACTCCAGCCTGGGCAATAAAGCAAGACTCTGTATCTAAAAAGGAAAACAAAACAAAAATTAAAAAATAAAGAAAACCACAATGAGGTAACCTTTTTAAAAAAAAATTGTTAAATAGGCCAAGGGGCAGAGCATGGGAATGACCATGGGTTATGCTCCAGATATTCCTAACATACAACAAAAAGCAATGGCATCCAGCTACGGCAGAGAACAGTCGGTCACAACATTATGAGGTAATGCCTCAGAGGTACCCAGGTCCAAGGTGGAAGTTACTGAGAAGCTTAGTTTTGCCAGAAAGACAATGTTAACATAGAAGAAACACTGAGAAACAAAGTGCTAAATTGTACAGTATTGACCGGTCAGGCCAAGAAAAGTTAAAGTGGAAAATTCTATGTGCTCTGCTGGTTGATCTTAAGGGTGAGGAGCTTTGAGGACACAAACTGGGCAGTGCTACTCCAGTGGGGTCTGCAGACAAACTGTGACTGGTCTGGGAGGAGATGCCAAAATTGACAGTAAGTTTTCAGAAACTTACATAGCAACTGGCAGCATCATTACATTTTTATTTTCTTTTTTTTTTGAGACAGAGTTTTGCTCTTGTCGCCCAAGCTGGAGTGCAATGGCACCATCTCTGCTCATCGCAGCCTCCACCTCCCAGGTTCAAGCGATTCTCCTACTTCAGCCTCCTGAGTAGCTGGGATTACAGGCATGCGCCACCATGCCTGGCTAATTTTGTATTTTTAGTAGAGACGGGGTTTCTCCATGTTGGTCAGGCTGGTTTCGAACTCCCGACCTCAGGGGACCTGCCTGCTTATAGGTGTGAGCCAATGTGCCCGGCCATTTTTATTGTCTTTTACAAAGACATCATCTACAATGGACTGGAAATAAAAATGAACAAATACAAGTGGTCCTTCACCACCAAGAGCACGAGAGCCACTGAAGCGGAGGTGAGCAGCCATTCCAGGCAGGAAGAACAGCAGAATGAGAATCCTGGGAGCAGAAACGGGCATCGCAGGGGAGACTGCGAGGCATGGGCTGGAGAGCAGGGAGCAGGTGATGGAGAAGTTTCTGGAGGGCAAGACTGGCCTTGGAAAACACAGTCAGGCAGAGGAAGGCAAGCAGTGAGTGTGACCACAAACTGTCTGTTTCACAGGTAGCTTGTCCAAAAGCACCTGGACACAGAAGTATTATTAAATCGGGTCTGTTTTACAAACAAAACTTGGTAGGTAATAACTTCCAAGTTGATATAGTGCCCACCACTGAAATACCAATTATCAATGTAGTAAATAGAAAATTAGAAAATAAAAGCCAAAAATCAATCAGTCAAACTCAGCTTTTTCTAGAACAACAAAACGTCCTGATCAAGTTTTTAAAGCATCCGAAGAAGTCAAAGAACCAATCCCATGCCCCACCGTGCCCCCGTGCTCACCACACTGTTGGGCGACTGCCACCATCGTATAGTGGCGGATCAAGCTGGCGACGAAGGGCAGGGCGCTGGGCCGCAGGTCCTTAATGACGGCGGACATGAAGGCACCTGTCAGGGCCTGCTCAAACGTCTTCCGGGCTGGAGTGTCCTGGGCTTTGTAGCGATGTGAGATGATGACATTGGGGATGGTCTTTTCTGTAAAGCTGAAAGGCAAAATCAGATCTGGCATCATGACACCCAACTCCTGAGCTGATGACTCCACCAGGACTTCTTTTTAAATTTTTAATCTGCTCACTTCCCTCTCATTCGGACAGGCCTAGGTAATTTCTCTGCTTTAAGTTCAGCAATACCTGGATGGAGTCTTGCTCTGTCACTCAGGCTGGAGTACAGTGGCGCAATCTTGGCTCACCACAACCTCTGCCTCCCGGGTTCATGTGATTCTCCTGCCTCAGCCTCCCAATTAGCTGGGATTACAGGTGCCCGTAACCACACTCAGCTAATTTTTTTTTGTATTTTTAGTAGAGATGGAATTTCACCATGTTGGCCAGGCTGGTCTCGATGGTCTTGAACTCCTGACCTCAGGTGACCCACACTCGGCCTCCCAAAGTGCTGGGGTTACAGCACTCTTTTTCAGGCTGTAAGTTTCCCTCTGAGTATCACTTTAGCTGCATCCTGTTTACATTTGGTCACGAATTATCATTTTCTTGGCTCTTTTTCCCTCCCCCATCCCCAATCTTCCATGGAGGAACTTTCTGTCTGAGTGAGGTTCAAGATGTGCTGGTGGCAGATTTCTGTTTTTATCTGAAAACATCTTTATTTCATCCCTATTCATGGGTCATATTGCACCAGATACATGACTTTACGTTGGCAATTCTTTTTTCAGACTAAAGGTTTATTTCACAGTGGCTTTCACAGCTTCCAAGTGATCATTCATTTGAATGTCATCTTTTTGTTCTGCCATCTTTTAAGATTTTCCCTTTGTTTCTGATTTGTAGTTGTTTCACTATAGTTTGTCTGTATGGATTTCTTTTTATTTATCCTGCTTTGGATTCACTGAACATCTTGAATCTGCACACTAATTTTTTCATCAGTTCTGGGAAATTCTCAGTCATTATGTCCCTCTGCTTTTTTTGAGGGGTTTCAAGTAAATGATGCTACTTCCCTCTACTCTTCATGTCTTTTACTCTCTCTTGAATTTTCCATCTTTTCTCTCTCTGCATGCGTTCTGGATAAGTATTTGACAATTTCTTAAAGGTTCTCTCTCTTAATTTTTTGGGCAATTTTTATAGGTTTCTATTTCTTGGAGGTAATTTCAAGTTTGCCTTATATTAATTTAAACATTCTAAGCAAAGTTACAACCTAGTTCTGATCATCCTATAACACCTGAAGCCTGTGTGGGTCTATTTCTGCCTTCCATTGATTCTGCTGGCTCTTACTCATGTTGCTTTACTTCCTGGTGCATTTGGTTACCTTGACTCCTCTCTCTTCAATGTCCTTTAAACAACTGAGCACCTACTATATACTCAGCATCATTTCTGATGCTGTGAGGAATGTGAAAATAAATAGGAAAAATCCATCCCCTGAAACTTACAATGCAGAAAAATGGTATACGTGTGTTACCTCAAAAGATCATTACATTAAGGTCATGCACAGTCTCAAGAGGTAAGAGCAAGATACAGACATCACATGAGAAATATCACTGTGAACTGAAAATGCAGAGGGTCCACTGCATGCCTTTCAGGTGCCAGCTGCTGTGGACAGAATGGTAAGACAAAGGGAGGGAGAAGGGACCTTGACCCTTGATTTCTTCATGCTTACAAACTAATGGAGGAGGTGACAAGACACAATAAAGGCAGGTGACCACTGTGATCCCTTCTAATTCTCAAGCACCCAGTTCTCCTTTCCATTTTCTCCAAGGCCTCAAGAAGAAGGAGTAGGTAGATAATATGGCATCTGCTGGACTTAAAGGAGCCTGCTCCTAGCACCAGGAAACCTGGGAGGCTCTCTACAGTCCCAATTCCTAAAGCAGGATCCACCCAACCACAGAGAAGGAAGCAGCCGACATACTTGGGGTGTGCCAGGAGCTGGTAGAGTGCATGCTTGTTGTCCTCCAGGCTCATCATGGCCACCAGGAAGCATTTGATCACTTCCCACGCCTGCCTCCGGTAGTAGGGCTCAGTGTTGGCACTTTTCAGGCAGTCCAGAGCGGTTTCAATGGCCTACGACCAAGACACAAAGAAACTACAGTTTGTGCTGGAATTACATGATTGTGAAAAGCTTTCACTGAAAGCATCTGCAGCACCCAGAAGAATCTTAATGCACGTTTCTAGACAGGCGCCTTAACCAACTAAGCCATGGCACCAGTCACATGCATATTTTCTTTCGAAGAGAGCACAGTGGGCCAATACAGCCTAATAGGTATTCACCTGATGAAGCTTCCAAAAGAGGTGGTGGAAGTATTATGAAATAAGGAATTGCACAGTTCAAATTAAAATGCCAAGATGGAGTTTAACAATTTCATGTTCAAATAGCCGATGGCAGATTACAGGAACTAAGTGAGCTCGGAGAGCCTCTTGTGGTAGATTTGCTGGGTTAAACCAGATTCTGCCTCACCTACACACACTCATCAAGGTCCTAATAAGAATAATAATGAACTTTCTGCAAAGCAGACTTTCTTGTGTCTAGGTTCAAAACTGAAAGATGGCTTCTTAAGCTTTTACTAAACTCACTCTTTAAGAAAGAAAAAGGTTGACATCATGTTTTGCAGAAAGCCTACATAGCTACATGCACACATTTTTATTCTTTCATTCCCATGGGGTTGACTGAGATAGTGGGGAAGACACAATCACACACAAAAGTAATCTGAAGCCTTTAACAGGCAAGATATTCACTTTAATAATAATTATGTACGTATAAATCAAATAACTAATCTTTGTTAAAAATTTACCCAGGCCCTGTGTGAGGAACCAGGAGAGGGTGACGACAGGGACAGAGGCCCTCCCCCTCCAGCCCCTGCCAGGCTTGGAGACACACAGTGCACACAAGCATGACAACAGCTCCTGCCTGGATGAACTCCAGCTTGAGTGTCCGTGCTCTTTGGGGGTACTGAGAAACTGTGTGTGATCTGGTCACTAACAGTCTTTCTAAAATTTATTTTTAAGAATCAATATAATCTACGAGTCAATTACCTTCCAAAAAACAATCAAGGACTGCCAAGTGCGCCAAAAGCAGAATGGTTTAATGGAAACTCACTGGCGCTTGGCTTAGCCATGCTCATCTTTCCCTTTACCTCATGGGCTCCTCAGCTATGAGGGGTGTGCTGCAGCCAGTGCCAGCAGGATGCCGTCCTGCTCAGAAAGAAAGCCTTGATGGGCACCACGGTGAGCCTCTGTAAGGGGGTCCGGACCCTTACAATCCTATCTCACACTTTTCTGCGAAACCTGATTTCTTCCAGACTTCAGCTGTTTTGGGGCAAAACTACTTCTAAAGGGATTTTTTTGGGGGGTGGGGGGAGCTCGTAGTCTATACAGAGTCAAATAAAAGTCAGATGCTTTAGTTTTCACTACTAATACTAACCTTAACAAGGACGCAGCTAAACAAGCAGAATTTCATCTTAAGGAAATTACCTAAGATGTGGGAAAGTACTGCAGGCACAAGGATGCTACTATTTTCAAAAGACAGAATTTTAGCCATCCAGTTTTCTTAGGAGGAGAGTAGCATTCAATTGGAAAGCATGTGGATAAAGGTTTGGGTTAGAAGCTGAGACTGCACCTACCCTGAGGCTGGAGAGGGAACAGTGCTTCAGAAGGTGGGAGTTGGGGAGGGCTGGGGAGGAGGCACAGGCTTGAGAAGTTGGGGGGACAGGCAGACTGAGATGATGACACAAAACAACTCCAGAGTGATGCTTATCTGTACTGGCATCTCCCTCCCCAATGTTTACTCATGGACACAGAAGCCACTACATGGGCACATGTCTTCTACAGAGGTAAACACACCCAGCGCTACGCGATTATGCAGCAGGGCAGGGCGGAGTTAGCCAGAGCAAAGGGAGGGCCTGGAGCGGTTCCAGGCCACACAATGCTGGCTGAAGATCAGATCTGCAAGAGGCTCAGGACCCCAGCAGGCAGCCAGCTTACTGAAATGCCCAACTCATGCGGATCCACTCAAAGACTCTGATAATATCCTTAAGAAAATACCCAGTACACATCAGCTAGATGATGTCCTGCAAAGACGTGGAAACAAGTGCTGACACCATGTGGGGAATGGCTGGGGACAGAGTCGGGGGAAACGCCAACACGACGATGGGACGATGTTGACACAGAACTAGGACAGGGAGCAGAAAAGTCAGCAGGGCAGGGAGGAGAGATGGCAGGTATTCAACATGGACAGGGCAAAGGCAGCGGGCGGGATACTCCAGCAGGGTGCGGGGGCACTGTCTGTTTTTACATAGTAAAAACGAGGGTCTCTAAAGGGTCTGAGACCCAGGAACTGTCAGTAGTGGGATGAGAGCCAGGAATGAGACAGAGAGAGCTGCGTTTTGATAGAGAATGGGAGAACGCGAGGCACTGCATGTGGCTGCGAAGAGAGAGACACATGGACTCAACTCAGGTTCTCAGTAAGCCTGCTAGGCATCAGAATGGACGGAGTTCACGGCGGGATGGGCTGGCATCTCCTCCTGGTCACCAGGAGAGAGGGCTGCTCCAGGGTCCCAAGTTCTCAGGTGACACACCTCCACTGGCCTCCCGGCATTAGGAAAGCCCCTGTGCCAACCAGGCTGATCACCTGATACATCTGGTTCTACTCAGAGATTGCCTAAGGCACAGGTCTAATTAACATTTCACATAGACTGAAGCAGTATCTTCATAAGGCTTAAACGAAACAACGTTGTCACAGAGTTCCAAGCTTACCTTCTCCATGGGGAGCTGGAGGGAGGCTTTGCAGTCAGAAAACTCCACAGTGATGCTGGGGCCCTGAACCTCAGTCACAACGTAGTGCAGCTTCTGTGACTCCTTCAGCATCTTCCTGTTACTGCCACCAAACTTACCGAGCACACGGTAGGCCACGTGGGAGATGCTGTCAGCAGGGTTGCGTAAGGTGCGCCACAGAGCCTGAAAATCAGCGTGCTTTCATTAAGGTCCTCTTAAGGTAATGCCTTCACGAGGTTCAGATCAAAACTCAAAGGGAGGCCAAGGCGTAGTGGCTCATGCCTATAATCCCAGCACTTTGGGAGGCTGAGACGGGTGGATCACCTGAGGTCAGGAGTTCGAGACCAGCCTGGCCAACAGGGCAAAACCCCGTCTCCACTAAATATACAAAAATTAGCCGGGCATGGTGGCAGGCAGTTGTAATCCCAGCTACTTGAGAGACTGAGGTGGGACAATCACTTGAACCCAGGAGGCGGAGGTTGCAGTGAGTTAAGATCACGCCATTGCACTCCAGCCTGGGCAACAGAGGGAGACTCCATGTCAAAAAACAATCCTCAAAGTGACGAAACACTGCTTGGCAACAATCTTTCCTCCCAGCTCTGTTATCCAAACACACTGCTCTCCCTTCTTTGGGGAAACCAATGTTACTAGTCTTGCACGTTCTTCCAAGGAAGTTTTATGTCTTTATAAAGAGAGTACACATGTAAACATAAATGTTCATCCATGCTCTTAGAATATAAATAGCAGCATATTTTAAGGGCTGCAGAGCTCCAAAGCAAGAAAACTAAGCAGTATCTCGTTTAGGCACATGCTGCTCAGGCCTGTAATCCCAGCACTTTGGGAGGCTGAGGGGAACAAATCACCTGAAGTCAGTAGCTCGAGACCAGCCTGACCAACATGGAGAAACCCCGTCTACTAAAAATACAAAATTAGCTGGGTGTGGTGCCACATGCCTGTAATCCCAGATACTGGGGAGACTGAGGCAGGATAATCGCTTGAACCCGGGAGGCGGAGGTTTTGGTGAGCCAAGATTGTGCCACTGCACTCCAACCTGGGCAACAAGAACAAGACTCTATCTCAAAAAAAAAAAAAAAAAAAAAAAAAAAGGGTGCAGAGGGGCATGCAGGGGGATGCGACTTAGTAGTAAGGTTCCAGTCGTGGGTGGGATGGCAACTTCTCAGGTTTATTAGGTCTATTTATTAGGCTTTATAACTTACAAACATGACATAAATTGTCTCATACACTTCAAATCTTACATTAGAAAGGGTGGCAAAGGAAAAACACCGATCACGAAGGCACCTGCATTACAGGACTACGGAGAAGAAGTAAATTAATGTGGACTCTGCATTTAAGAAACATCCACACTCAACTGTTGCAAAAAACTCGGTAAATTTCCCCCCATTTTTTCGTGTGAATTATCGGAGGTCCTAAAAATTACTACAGGTCACTGTGTAAGTCTATTTTTTTTTTTTTTTGAGATGGAGTCTTGCTCAGTCAACCAGGCTGCAGTGCAGTGGTGCAATCTCGGCTCATTGCAACCACTACCTCCCAGGTCCAAGCAAGCAATCCTTCCACCTCAGCCTCCTGAGTAGCTAAGATTACAGGCATGCACCACCATGCCCAGCTAATTTGTTTTTAGTGCAGACAGGATTTCACCTTGTTGGCCAGGCTGGTCTTGAACTCCTGACCTCAAGTGATCCACCTGCCTCAACCTCCCGAAGTGCTGGGATTACAGGGGTGAGCCGCCACACCTGGTCATAAGTCTATTTTCTTAAATCACCTTCCGTTTAACAATGCCAAATATTCATGTCTAGCAATACTCAACATAAAATCTTGGAACTTTTCCCTAAACCAAGCAAAATTCCAATTTCTCTTACGTTCCTGTAGATTCAAACAGGCTTCTTAGTAATTGTCAGAAAGGTGGGGTCTAAGACCTCTCGCCTCATCTACCCTCCATCTGGCCCACCCAAACCTTGGGTGTCCTCAGGAGGGGGCAGCCCTGGGAACAAGCATGCCCTCCCGCTGTGCTCGCATGGTCTCAGCTGGTTGATGGAACTGGGAGAGGCTGACCCTGTGCCATTCATCTGGAGGCCTGTGGTGGTTCCTGTGGCCTTGACCCTGTGTGTGTCTCTCTTGGGCCATCTGCCTCATGGATGGTGAGAAGGCCTAAGAACCACCCCCTCCTCCTCTCCCACAAGCTGCGCATGCACCCTAGGTCAGGCGCAGGGTCTGTCTTGTAGAACCAACCCTACTGTTCTAAAGGCAGGCTCTCATCAATCCCCCAGTGACCAGCAGGGACTCTGACCCACGCCCTATGCCATCTTTATCTTTTTTTTTTTAACAGGGTCTTGTTCTGTCACTCAGGTTGGAGTACAGTGGTTCAATCATGGCTCACTATAGCCTCAACCTCCTGAGTTCAACTGATTCTCCCACCTCAAACTCGTGAGTGGCTGGGACTACAGGCATGCACCACCATACCCAGCTAATTTGTTGTCTTTTTAGTAGAGATGGGATTTCACCATGTTGCCCAGGCTGATCTGGAACGCCTGGGCTCAAGCAATGCTCCTGCCTCAGCCTCCCAAATTGCTGGGATTACAGGTATGAGCCATCACGCCTGGCCCCTATGCCATCTTCTTCCAGCCTAGATGAAGCCCAAGATCTAAATCTTAGGACAGGGAGGGAAAATCTCCCAACCTCAAACTTAGTCCTAGCCACAGTCTCCAATCTAATTTGTCCAGAGACTCCTAGGAGTAACTGAGCCTCCATCATCTAAAGTTCATACTCTCACTCCTATCTGGGGCCAAATACCTGCTACTACAGGGGCAGATGCTTTGAGACACACACTCTAACCCTCCAACAATTACCAACCAGATCACAAATCAGTAACAATAGCAAAATATGTAGGAAAAACTAACTTTAACATATCAACTTTTTTTCTTTTTCTTTTTTTTTTTGAGATGGTTCAAGCGATTCTCCTGCTCAGCCTCACAAGTAGCTGGGATTACAGGTGCTTGCCACCAGGCCCGGCTAATTTTTGTATTTTTAGTAGAGACGGGGTTTCGCCATGTTGGCCAGGCTGGTCTCGACCTCTAGGACTCAAGTGATCTGCCTGCCTCAGCCTCCCAAAGTGCTAGAATAACAGGCATGAGCCACCGTGCCTGGCCAACATATGAACTTTAATAAACAAATATACAAATGTCTTCAAAACAACCTCCTTTATTATCTGCTTCTTATTCCCTCTGGGTAGGGTGGAGCAAATACCTGTATTTTTCCTTTAGAGTAAATATCCCATATGCAACTGAAGATCTTTTCTGGATAGAGAGGTTCTCACTGGAAGCAATAGTGGCCATATAGTAACCATAACACCTGCCTTCATCAGTCATCAACTTATTAAGAATATAACCCTCTCCAGGCACAGTGGCTCACGGCTGTAATCCCAGCACTTTGGGAGGCTGAGGCGGGCAGATCATGAGGTCAGGAGTTTCAAACCAGCCTGGCCAATATGGTGAAACCCCAACTCTACTCAAAATACAAAAATTAGCCAGGCATGGTGGTGCGCACCTGTAGTCCCAGTTACTTAGAAGGCTGAGGCAGAACTGCTTGAACCCGGGAGGCGATGGTTGCAGTGAGCCAAGATCGCACCACTGCACTCCAACCTGGGAGACAGAGCAAGACTCTGTCTCAAAAAAAAAAAAAAAAAAAAGAAAAGAACCCTTGTGAAAGCTCTCTGAAAAACAGGCAATGCTGCAAAATAATGTCCATTCAGTACCAACAGTATTTCTTTACACAATTCCTTTTTCCTTTTTGACAGGGTCTGACTTTGTCACCCAGGCTGGAGTGCAGCAGTGTGATCATGCCTCGCAGCAGTCTCGACCTCCCTGGGCTCAGGTGATCCCCCTGCCTCAGCCCCAAGTAGCTGGGATTACAGGTGTGGGCCACCATGCTTGGCTAATTTTTGTATTTTTTGTAGAGATGGGTTTTCACCATGTTGCCCAGGCTGGTCTCTAACTCCTGGGTTCAAGCGATCCACCCTCCTCAGCTTCCCAAAGTGCTGGGATTACAGTCAGGAGCCACCGTGCCCAGCCTTCTTTACATATTTCAATCCACCAGAAGACTCACGAAGATGAAGTAAGCAGAGAGCTGCACTGGTCCATCTTGCAGAGAGCCCACTCTTGAGTACAGAGAGCACAATGACAGCCCACTGCTTCCGGGGAAGCAGCCAGCTAACACCCTCACTAAAATCTTACCTGCATGAGCTCTGCGCGCACCGGCTGGATGTGGTCATAGAGGAAGTCGGGCTGCAGGTTGTCCACACACAGCTCCAGTGTCCTGAGGCCTTGGCTGACCAACGTCTGAGAGCCATTGAGTGCAGACACCAAGGGATCCATAAGCATGGGCAGGTACGGCAAGAGCGAGCTCAGCCGCACGGGGACAGTGAGACACAGCTCCACAAAGAGGTCCTTCATGTGCTGCTTGTGCAGGCCACTCTGAAGCATGTTCAGCCCTAGGGAAAGGGGTGCAGCTGTCAGAGAGGGAAGACGCTCCCCAGACTCAGGCCCAGGTGAAACACCAAAAGAACTGCCCCTCCTTCTCTCATGCACATCAGCACAACTGCAGGGAGACCTCTGTGCCCTCAGAATCCATCCTGTAACATCTGTCCCATAATTGCACTCATGACCCCTTCTGAGTGGCAACAGCAGGCCATATGTAACTGTTATAAATTATAATTTAAATTATAATCATAGTACTATCCTTTTAATATCATAAATTATTTTTTAATTATGTTGTACTATCAGACTTCCAGTAAACCACAGCTGAGGTCTATTCTCTAAACAGTTTTTAAAACTAATTTTTGTGTATTATAAATGGCGAGGAGCCTCTTTCTGATAAAGTCCACCTCCCCACCACTCATGAGGACAGTTAAGGCTTTACTGATCCCGTTCCTGAGACAGTGCCACTGAGAGCCGAGATTGGCTAGAAACAGAAAGGCATGTGGCAGTGGACCCGAGAAAAGGCACGTCCTGTGCGGCACAGGCAGGCAGGATGAAGGACGAGAACTCAGGGAGAAGAGGAGCCATCAGGGATGGCCTCACGGGGCAGCAGAACCAGGTCCCAAATCCAAAGGATGAGGAGGATGGAGGAGGGCAAGGGGCTGAGTTCCCAGCACAGGGTCAGCATGAATGAGACCGGGAGGGAGGAACACCCTTGGGGACAGCTGAGAGCCCAGGAGGAAATCAGACTGTGCAAACAGGGGCTCGGGCAGGGATCCACCGAAGACAGGGTTAAATCCGGACATGGCGCCAGGTTATGGGCCCCTCTCATGGCAGATTCATCGCCATTTCAGTCAACAGTAAAGGATGTCCCTGCTGCCTCCTGGGGAGCCTATGTCACTTCTCTAAGGAAGTTAAGGAAATACATGAGAAGGGTCAATCCCTTGCCAAGAGCTCACCTTACCAAGAAGTGTAATGAATTCCTGGGACAGTGTTTCCAATCAGCACACACCCCGTAAGCATTCAATGAACCCAGATCCCTGTTAACTACGTACCTTGAGAGCATTCCTAATTATACAAGAACTACAGGATTCTAGCTATGCAAATAAGAAGCTAAATGAAAATATAAACTAACTGTAAGTCAGCTTCGTCACCTGCTTTTTCTTTTTTTGTTCAGATTCTCTTTCAATTGAGGGATCTCTGATCTTGCTAAACCACTAGAAACCACTTTCTAGACTTGCTTACCAAACACTATGAAAATGCAACCAAGCCCTAGGCAGGACAACTAAAACCTAAATCCCATTCAGTGCTGAGGAGGGAGGGGAAGGGCCCATCCCTGAAGGCAGCGCCCTTCAAAGTCCCAGTGGGGGACCGGGGGCGCAGGGAGGCAGCGGATGTGCCACATCCCAACCCACCAACCACGACCCTCACCAGTTACAGAGGATGAAACCCAGCAATCAGATGGCTAGACACATGACTAAATGACACACAAGACTAAAAGGCAACCAAAGTCACTGCTCTGACCTTGCAGCAGGTTTGGAAGGAGAGGCAAGAACTCCTGATACAAGAGATCGTGGCTACCTCCACCAATAGAGCGAAACAGCGCCCGTAGCAGCAAGAAGTAGTTGTAGGGTTCCTTGGCAGTCTGTGCGAGCTCCATAGAGCTGTTCACAATCTTGTGCAAGTGAGGCTGCAGGGTGGAGAAGATGCAGATTAGTGGCATCTAAATGAGGAGGGTCTATACCCTCCAGACTCTTAAAGTGTCACTGCAATCCGACAGCAATGGAAGGCAATTCTGATGTGTTTACTTCAAAGGAAAAAAAACCACATAAGCACATTCCAATCTTTATTTAACTCAAAATAGTTTATCTTAAAGTATATGTTGGTATCTGTAACAAATCAAATGCAAAAAGTAACCTACAGGGGCCAGGCAAGGTGGCTCTGGCCTGTAATCCCAGCACTCTGGGAGGCCAAGGCAGGCGGATCACCTGAGGTCAGGAGTTCAAGACCAGCCTGGCCAACATGGTGAAACCCTGTCTCTACTAAAAATACAAAATTAGCCAGGTGTGGTGGCACACGTCTGTAATCCCCAGCTACTACGGAGGCTGAGGCAAGAAAATTGCTTGAGCCCAGGAGGCGGAGGTTGCAGTGAGCTGAGATGGTGTCATCACACTCCAGCATGGGCAACAAGAGTGAAACTCTTGTCTCAAAAGAAAAAAAAATGTAACCTACAGGAACTGTAATTGTACTACCAAATAAGATGTATGCAAAGTGTAAAAAAACCTCAGAAGACACTGAAGATTACAGTGTTTTGGAAGACTTAATTGGGGAATATTTTTGTATAAATCTTTCTTTTAAAAAGCTACTCTACTAGATCATACTAGCTTTAATCAAAATTTTAAACCATATTAACTTCTTATTTTGTCAAATCCTGGTTTTGACATGTCACATGCTAAGTTTAACATGAACATTTTTTGCCTGTGTACTTAAGCAACTATAAATTCTTGGTACAGTCACTGATATGGTTCCAAATTTATTATGGTATATGGCAGAATAGATTTATTTTACAAAACTAGATGTATTATTCTGGACAAAAGGTTCTATGAACATTGTTTTTTGAATACTTTTCTTAAACATTCCAACAATCTTTTTCTTTTTTTTTGAGACAGAGTCCCACTCTGTCTCCCAGGCTGGAGTACAGTCAGTGGCACAACCTTGGCTTACTGCAACCTCCACCTCCCAGGTTCAAGCAATTCTCCTGTCTCAGCCTCCTGAGTAGCTGGGATTACAGCATGAGCCACCATGCCTGGCCATATTCCAACATTCGATTTGTCCCAGTAGGTTTTATTCTGGGCTTTTTTGTTGTTGTTCTGCATAGTCATATCTAATGCTGGCAAAAAATGAATTATTTGAGGATAATGAATTATGTGGACGCAGGTTATAATTAAATATTTTATATCTTTAAATTTAAAAATAAGTATTTTCCCTTTTTTTTTTTTTTTTTTTTTTTTTTTTGGAGACAGGCTCTCACTCTGTCACCCAAGCTGAAGTGCACTGCAGCCTCAACCTCCTAGCTCATTCAAACGATCCTCTCTCTTCGGCTTCCTGAGTAGCTGGGACTATAAGTGCACAACACCACATCCAGCTAATTTTTTTTTAAACTAATTTTGTAGAGATAGGGTCTCACTATGCTTCCCAGGCTGGTCTTGAACTCTTGGGCTCAAGCAATCCTCCTGCCTCAGCCTCCCAAAGTGCTAGGATTATAAGATTACAGGTGTGAGCTACCACGCCTGATCAGTACTCTCCTTCTATATTAACACAAAAGTTAAGGTTGTTGATAATTTCTGTAGAACTGTGAAAAGAAAACAAGGAAAGTGCCGTGTGAAAGCACAGGTTACTGGAGCTCTGTGTCACCATCTGTGCAATTACTCCAAATGAACAGATCTTATTTACATCTTCAAATTTTCCGTTGAGAAAGCATCTCTTTTGACATATTCAATTTTCTATAGAAATTAAGGTATTTTGCCACAAGAGGGAGTGCATTTTTATAAGGTTTTTATTGTACCACCTGCTGCTTTTAGCGATATAACTACGGATAGGTTTTACCCATTTGCTAGACTCAAATAACAGAGGAGATCCAATTACACAGGATTATTCGTCTATAAAAATGTATGATGAGACGTATTCTCTAAGACGTTCTTAATAAAGAAGCACAGACTAATCAGAATTTATTTAAAGGGGAAAAAGAAAGAAATACTCCTGAAAAGTGTCATTTACATACTGCCAAGACCGTTAACACAGAGAAAACACAAAACCTGAGTGAAGGCCAGGCGCAGTGGCTCACACCTGTAATCCCAGCACTCTGAGAGGACAAGGTGGGCAGATCACCTGAGGTCAGGAGTTTGAGACCAGCCTGGCCAACAGGTGAAACCCCATCTCTACTAAAAATACAAAAATTAGCCAAATGTGGTGGTATGCACCTACAATCCCAGTTACTAGGGAAGCTGAGGCAGGAGAATTGCTGGACCCAGGAGGCAGAGGTTGCAGTAAGCCAAGATTGCTCCACTGCACTCCAGCCTGGGTGACAGACTCAAGAAAAAACCCCAAAAAACCAAAAAAACAAAAACAAAACCTGAGTGAAGTGGACAACTGCTGATGTAACTGTAACCGCAGAACCAGTTCAAACTGGTTCAGCTTCGCCTGAGTTGATTTCAGTTGCAACAGACCCCAAGGCTGCAAGTCGCAAGCATGCGCAGGTGAACCAGGCACGTAGGATTAGTGACCCTGGGGCCCGCTGGAAGGAAAAGTTAACCACAGATGGAACCCAAGTACCTGGACCAAGCAACAAGGACCAAATTAAGAAGCAAGGGGAGCCCTGTTTTGTTGCAATAGGAACTTAAGAGCAAAAGGCCCAGCAGTGCCTCACTGCAGAGCTCAATCAAATCATACCTCACTGCATTTTTCCGTCTCCCTCACCGTTACTCTTCCTATAAAACCCACCCTGAGACCCCAGCTCTGGGAGAATGAGGTCTCCTGTCTCCTTGTCAATCGACCTGGCAATAAAGATGCTTTTTTTTTTCCTGAAAAGCTGGTACCATTGTATTGGCTTCAATGTGCATCTGGGAGTGAGACCATTGCTTGGTAACATAATCGGAACCGTCACACCGTATTTGAGAGGTAGGTGAAGACATTTTTTCCTTCTAATAAGTTCGTTTGCATCAATGAAATGTTTAAAAATAAGAACCATCTGCTCCTATTTTATTTCTGTAACCCAAAAAAGAAATTAGGTTTAAAAAAGAAAATCAGTGGTGTCAATACTAATAACACCACACTTGCTTGCCATAAGAGTTTTGGATTTTTCATTTTAAGTTACTAGACAAATTAGTTACTGCTTAGAAATACACGGAACGTTTTTCACACTTGGCCCTTATTTGTTGCAAATATTTACTATTTCAAAGAGCACTTTATAAATATACAGAGTCACTACAATTTCTGTTTAAAAGTGAAAATAAGAATTAAAAAAAAAAAACAAGCCAGGCACACTCACAGTGGTGAGTGCCTGTAGTCCCAAAAACTGGGGAGACTAAGGCAGGCAGATTGCTTGAGTCCAGAAGGCTGACCAGCCTGGACAACACAGTGAGGCCCTGTCTCTAACAACAATAACAAAACCCTGAACAGAAGCACTACTTAGATTAAATGGACTTTACCTTCAGCATTTGTTCATTTTCAGCTGCAAAGAGGGAGACAGAGCCAAAGACCAGCTTAAATAGCTTGAGGTACAGGTTGGAGAGCTCCACATTGGAGCCCATTTCTGGCAGGCGATCAAGGAGGTATTCCACCAGAATCGTAGCAAACAGAGCAGAGGTAGTAGGATTTGCCAAGAAGGAATTGGCAACAATCTGTCAAAACAAGAAACACATGTGAAAAATTAATCCCTTCCCCAAAGCAGCTTTAAGACAAAGTAGTGAGCTTTCCAAAAACATAAAACCAAGCCTGTATCACACACTCCAAGAAATTTAATTATCTACCAAAGGAAAAAAATGAAATGGGTTTACTGAGCACAGAGCAGGGCAGTTCACTTCAATGATGTAATCTGTTATTTCATCCTCATCATCAAATACCAAGGACTACATTTAACACATATTTTTTGAGACTTTGAGAAAGGGGTCTCTCTCTGTCACCCACACTGGAGTGCAGTGGTGTGATCTCAGTTCACTGCAGCCTCAACCCCCTGGGCTCAAACAATCCTCCTGCCTCAACCTCGAGTACCTAAGACTACAGGTGTGCGCCACCACACCCAGCTAATTTTTGTATTTTTTGTAGAGACAGGTTTCACCATTGTTGCCCAGGCTGATCTCAAACTCCTGGGCTCAAGCTATCCTCGGCTTCCTAAAGTGCTGAGATTACAGGCATAAGCCATCGCAACCGGCCCACACATTTATTTCTACTAATGAAAGGAACTGACCCAAAGCATTTGAATCTTTCAAAAATTGTTTCAAGACATTATGGCCTAATATTTCTTTAAATTTCATGCTATAAGCACATCTTTGGCTACATTATTTTTAAAATCCTTGAAATAAATGAAAA
This sequence comes from Papio anubis, assembly GCF_008728515.1. NCBI lineage: Eukaryota > Metazoa > Chordata > Mammalia > Primates > Cercopithecidae > Papio > Papio anubis. The sequence goes on from NC_044979.1 coordinate 141,124,287, forward strand.
AGTATTTAAGACATAAAGAATTGTAAAGTTAATGTTCAAACAATGTTAAAAAAAGGAGTTTTATACCTGAAGAGCATAATTTTTTGAGATTCTCTCCACCATATAAGGGACTGTAGTTTGGAAGATTTCTTTGAACGTTAAGGGGTTCATCATTGTGAACACGCCAGCGAAGTGCTCCAACACCTCCTTCTCCTCTTTCATTCTCACAGTCTGGCAGTTGGCCACGCGGATGTATGTCTGTCCATTTCCTGCTATCTGGACCTAATACAGGCGAAAAAAGCCACCCACGGCATTAAAACTGAACCTCTCTGAATATGTTCCATTACCTAACCAGATCAGCTGCACACTTAAAACAGAGCACTTAAATTAGATAACAAATGTCCCCCTCCAAAACCTTTTAAATTCTCCTCTCTCACCTTAATTTTGGCAAAGAATTAAAAAAAAAAAACAAAATCTCTAGGTGTTCAGACCATGAAAAAAATTAGTAAACTTAAGTCTTATATTTCTATTGCATTCCGTTTACACCATCTGCCCCACAAAATGCACATAGATTCTTATAAATAAGAATTCCCACATAAACCCAGTGCTATGTTGTGGAACAAAGCACATCTGGGTATACAAATACTGTGGACCATCCAAATACCAACAGCTCTTACTGCCACCCCATCACTAGCACCTCTAATACTAAGAGGTACTTTCCATATGAAAGCCTGGCTGGAGGGCACTTCCTTACCTGATAAATATCTAAAGCTTGCATTGCATATTTCACAAGTTTGATGTAAATCTGTGTCTCTTTGGGTTGTAACTGCTTGTTGGGAATGAACTGAGCTTCTGGAAAAAAGAAAGTATATTAACTCGAATAAAACTCACTTTATGAAAAGTATCGTTTGTCTACGTAACTGAAGAGCAGAATTACCACCAGGTGCTTTGCACGATGTTATGCCCCACGTGATTGTCTTGACACCACACACCAAGGTTTTGACCAAACTTCGACAATCTGTGACTTGGAATGTCTGCTTGTCTTCCTTGTCCTTTTCTCCTTGCTTCTCAAAGGGAGGCACGGGGGCTGGGGTCACAGGGGTGGCAGGTGGAGGTGGGGGCGGGGGTGGAGCTGGGGCAGGGACAGGGGCTGGGGAGGGAGCAGGGCCAGGAGCTGCAGGGGCAGTGGGCACCCCGGGCAGAGCTGCTTCCACGGCTCCAAGTTCTGACTGAGGCTTGCACTTCTTAAAAATGGCAGAGAGCTGGTACCGAGCAATGGTGTGGAATTTGAGAACGAAAACCTAACGGGAAGAGAAATTCAAGGGAGAGGACAGAATTATTTCTCTTCAACAGGCCAAATACTGCTCAGATCACAGTGAAATAAGATAGGACTGACACAAGCTGCTGAAGTCATGCTGCTTTTCTATGAGGTTGGCATCCAAGGAATTGCAGCTTTTGCCATTACTTCTGATGAAACACAGTTACTTTTGTACCAACCCAGCAAAACTGGTGGAAGGCTGGTAACATCTGGACACCTCCTTTGTGCCAGGTGTAAAGGAAAAGTGCTGGTTTACTCCCAACACCATCTCCATTTTGCATGTGCAGAGTATGGCTTAGGAAGGCTGAGTGACTGGCCTGACAGGCAAGGCCTAGATTTCACCCAGGACTACAGGCCTCATCCCACCAGGGCCCTGCCACCACCCCCAGGGCTCAGGAATCACATCCTTCATACTCTGGGTGTCTCCCCAGAGATGTCCACAGCCAGTCTAGCACTTGGGTACTATGGCCCCAGAAAATAACTCTCCTAATTACTTGCCAGGAAGTGTGCTAAGAGCTTTCAAGTGCTGCCTGATTTAACTCCACAGCGATCCTATGAGGCAGATATCACAACTCAGGTGAAAAGATGAAAAAACTGATGCACAGAAGTGAAGCATCTGGGGACCCTGGGTCTGAACCTAGGTGGTCTAACTCCTGGGATCGAGCCTAGCAATCGAGCCGCCCCTACAGCACTGGTTCAAGTTTAGCCACAAGTCGGGCATGGTGGCTCACGCCTGTAATCCCAGCACTTTGGGAGGCTGAGGCAGGAGGATCACTTGAGGCCAGGAGTTCAAGACCAGCCTGGCCAAGATGGGAAAACCGTGTCTCTACCAAAACACAAAATGTTAGTTGGGCGTGATGGCGCATGCCTATAATCCTAGCTACTTGGGAGGCTGAAGTATGAGAATCACTTGAACCCGGGAGGCAGAGGTTGTAGTGAGCTGAGATCACGCCACTGCACTCCAGCCTAGGCAACAGAGCAAGGCTCTGTCTCAAAAAAAAAAAAAAAAAAAAAAGGTTTAGCCACAAAAGGATAGACTGCAGGATGGATGATACTCTCGGAAGAGCTGGTACCTCTAGCATCCGCATCAGGACGTCTCTCCCATTGCCGCTCTCCTGCTCGCTCTTGGAACGGATGCAGTCCACCAGGTTCAGCAGGAGCTTGCAGGACATGGTCTGGATGCTGCTGGGCAGGGACTCATCGTCGATGTTCTTGGCAAAGAGCTGGACGGCGAGGGAGAGGTCGCTGAGGGGCAGGTGCTGGCGGACATGGTGTACGAGGTCAGCCAGCGTGCTGTAGGCGAGGGGCCTGCGGGCAGAGACCTCTGCTAGTGCTCATTCCCACGTGGCCATGCCTGCTCTGCCCCAGGAACACCACCACTGGGACGACACAGTTACATGGCCCGTTTTCCCCACATTACTCTCTCCCAGACACATGACGGAAGAGGGTTCAGGTTTTGTACTGATACCTCCATCTTTACCTTCCAAGCTAAAAGGTTAACTTTGTGCATGCCATAAAGTTGCTAACAGATGCTGGCACATACAGCTAACCCGAGGAGGAATACTACCAGCTTGATCATGCACTGAATGGGCTTTGTTACTCAAAAACAAATAGGACAGGTCAATCGATCTTTATATATGATGACCACTTTACAGAGACACAATAAGAATTTTCAGGCTATGAGTTTTTTCCCCCACTAAACACATGGACACCTGCCATGTGCCAGATCCTGGGCTAGATGCCAGGGACATCTCAGTGACCAGAGCCCCTGCCCTCAGGAAGCTTACTTACAGCAGAGAAACACACAAGTAAAGAAATAAGCTACACAAGTTAGTAAGTGCTGGGGGAGATGTAAAAAGGACACATGAGAAAGATAAGTGGGGGGAGCTATTCTTAAACAGGGTACCAGGGACGGTTCCTTTGAGGTGGCATCTTAAAGACAAAAAGGGGCCTTAAGGCAAAAATCCAGGGAAATTTCCAGATGGAAGAAACAGGAAAGATAAAGGCCCAGAGGTGGTAACTGCCTGAAGTAGCCAAGAAGCTTTAGGGGCCAGTGTGGCTGCAGCACACCAGGGAGGGCAGCTGTAGGGGATGGCATGCTGCAGCAGGTTGGGGAGGGGAGCTGCAGGAGCCAGTGTGGCTGCAGCAAGTCAGAGAGGAAGGACCAACACAAGATGTAGAACAGATGGACAGAGCCAAATCACACAGAGACTCAAATGCTATGGTCAAGAGTTTGGGTTTTGTCTAAGAACAACAGAAAGCTACTGGAGGGCTTCGAGCAGGAGTAACATAATCTAACATCCAATTCTAGGGAGGTTCAACCCCAAGTTACAAAAAATGCCTATAACAACATTGTCTACAGAAAACAGTGAGAAAACTGTACCATATTCAAAGGATCCTAAACATTTTTCAAAAGATCCATCACACCTTCCTTACTGGAAGCAAAATATGGCAAATATTGATCCATTTTATAATGTAAAGATGATTAAATGTTAATTTTCTGCTTTAGAAATAGTAACCATTATCACTTTTTTTTTTTTTGAGATGGAGTTTCGCCGTTATTGCCCAGGCTGGATTGCAATGGCGTGACCTCAGCTCACCACAACCTCCGCCTCCTGGGTTCAAGCAATTCCCCTGCCTCAGCCTCCTGACTAGCTGGGATTACAGGCATGCGCCACCACACACGGCTAATCTTGTATTTTTAGTAGAGACGGGGTTTCTTCCATGTTGGTCAGGCTGGTCTCAAACTCCTGACCTCAGGTGATCCGCCCACCTCGGGCTTCCAAGGTGCTGGGGTTATAGGCGTGAGCCACTGTGCCTGGACACAACTACTTTTTTTTTTTTTAAGTGTAAGAAACAAAGATTATACAGACGTACATTAAGATATTAGCAACATTACTCCATCTCCCTGTGCAGGACCAAAAGGTTTTCTTCCCTTCTATCTTCCAGGTAGGTTACCACAAAAAAAAAAAATTTTTTTTTAACAAAACAAGATGCATTATACAAAAAGCAAAAAACAATAATAAAGTCAGATAAAGTTTTACCTAAAATTTAAATCAAGATGATTACTCTGATTTCTTCCTTTAAGCTAAAGAACAAAAGGTAATCTAAGGGCTTTCCAAAAATCCTGCAATTCTTGGCTGGGCACAGTGGCTCACGCCTGTAATCCCAGCACTTGGAGGCTGAGGCAGGCAGATCACCTGAGGTCAGGAGTTTAAGACCAGCCTGGCCAACATGGTGAAACCCCATCTCTACTAAAAATACAAAAATTAGCCAGGCGTGGTGGTAGGCACCTGTAATCCCAGCTACTAGGACAGCTGAGGCAGGAGGATCGCTTGAACCCAGGAGGCAAAGGTTGCAGTGAGCCAAGTTTGCACCACTATACTCCAGGCTAGGTGACAGAGAGAGACTGAGCCTCAAAATGAATGAATGAATGAATGAATGAATAAATAAATAAATAAAACAAAAACAAATAAATAAATAAATAAATAAAACAAAAACAAAAATCCTGCAATCGTAAACCTAACAGGTATGTCAAGGCCCAACAGCCTGTGTTCACTGAAACACTTGTAACATGAAGTGCCAGTAATTGATGTTCCTGGCATTTAACCAACCAGGTATCACTGGTTTAATCTCGTACCTTAGAGTCTCTCGGGCAGTATATCCTGAGCCAATTAGTATGGATTCATCAAACAGCTTGTCCATGCAAGGAATGAACTCTAGAAGACAAACATTCATTGCACAGATCACTAACAAAACCAATTACACATTAAATTACTTTATAGTGCTTTTAAAAAGTAGCTAGCCCGCAGTCTGATATGCAACCCAGGCCTGAAAAGGGACAGAGAGGAGACCAGAAAGGCACAAATGCTATTTTAGTCTAACACAGCAGCTCTACTAGGCCACACCAGCCACCTGCTGTCAAAGATGCAGTCAGGGTCATGTTCAGGGTCAGAGATCAAATTAAGAATAAATCAGCTTGGTGTCCTCAGGCAGAGATTCCACTTCTGGTACTTAACCACCCAGGCACATCCCACCGTCCTTAAACATTGCCACCACCCTCCCAACCAGTTTGGAGAAGGGAACGAGATCTCTTAAATGCTCCTTTACTACCCTGAAGCATACTAAGAAGACCTAAGAATGTTTCTCTATATAAATCACAAAGGTCCAGGCGTTTTTACAATGTTCTCACAGGTATGAGTCCCAGGTTACGGTTCCTGACTCCCCGGATGATGCTCACCAGAATCCCCGCCGGGGTTCCTCTCTTGCTCTATTCCTGCAGGTAGAACCACCCCTAAACTTACTCTCTGTGCCCTTGCAGGCCTGAACCTAACCAGGGTTCTATAGAAACAGCCAGTCACCACTCAGGGACAATTCAGGCTTCTGAGGATGTGCAGATGGGGCAGCGACAGCATGTCCACACTTCCCCTGGGGAGCTCTATTAATACAATCATCCCAAAGGATGTTCAGGTTCTGGAACAAGCCTGACACAAAGCCAGCTGCAGTAAGTCAAATAAAGTACACTTTCCACCAGCTCATAGCTATTGAGGGTCAAAGGCATAAAAGAAATGCAGACACTGAAATGTGGGAGATGCACATTTCTAGGTAATTCCACAGCCAGGCAGCACACGGAGGAGCAGCCAAACGGAAGCAGTGACAAGCAGGCCCTTCTGAGGTCAGAGGATGCAACGGGCTGGGCAGGCTGCAGTGAAGTGGCCAAGACGAAGGAGGCACAGAGGGGTGCAAAGGGCTCAGCATTGATGTGGCAAACTGGCTGGGGAGGTGGGAACACTTCCAGCACAGGGAGGAGTGATAGGAGATTAAATTGTGCAACCACTACTTTCCAGATCCTCTCCATGACCCAGAATCGGAATCTCTAGGAAAATGCTGAACTTGTTAAAATGGCAGGTTTTCTCAAACCACTGGCTCTTCACAATGAGTGAAATGGGTTACCATTTGATACCGCTGCAGGTGCCAAAAAAGTAAAGTGAAGGGAAAATGCTGGCGGAAGTGGATGTTTTAACTGTAATACACAGTTAACATTTAACATGATTCTCTAAATGTTTCTTTCCACCAAAACGTTGAGATGTGATGCTAATGTCTATTTAAGTCTCAGGAACTACTAAAGGGCTTCAAAATAAAGCATCCTATAATACCTTGTATTAAAAAAAAAAAAAAATCAAGCCAACTAGTAAACGGAGTTTAAAAAAAAGGGAAGACTAAAAGCTGAACCCCAAAAGTCTAATGTGATCAACCCCTGGAGAGCAGCAGCTTGGGAAGCCAGCAATCCTGGCTAGCGGCCGTGAACACTGATTAAAACCAAGCTCTATGCCCTCAGAAGGGGCCAGCTTGTGCAGTAATGGGAAGGAGGTGACCTGGTAAGCATGAAAAGGTTTTTGTTTGTTTGTTTGTTTGGTTTTTTTTTTTTTCCTGAGGCGGAGTCTTGCTCTGTTGGCGAGAGGATCACTTGAGGCCAGGAGTTCGAGACCAACCTGGGCGACAGAGCAAGACCCCATCTGAGGATGTGCAGATGGGGCAGCAACAGCATGTCCACACTTCAAGACGGAGTCTCGCTCTGTTGCCCAGGCTGAAGTGCAGTGGCGCAATCTTGGCTTACTGCAAACTCTGCCGTCCCGGATTCATGCCATTCTCCTGCTTCAGCCTCCCGAGTAGCTGGGACTATAGGTGCCTGCCACCACGCCCAGCTAATTTTTTGTATTTTTAGTAGAGACAGGGTTTCACCATGTTAGCCAGGATGGTCTTGGTCTCCCAAAGTGCTGGGATTACAGGCGTGAGCCACCACGCCCAGCCAAAAAGGATTTTTAATGTGCTAGCAGTTCTATAAGAATCCTCATGCTATAAAGGTCCCCAACACATCTCCAAAATTCTTACTCATGGCAGGAGTACTGGAAAGAGGTCGGGCACAGTGGCTCACACCTGTAGTCCCAAGGTATGACTGGAAGGCTGAGGAGGGCACATCACTTGAGGTCAGGAGTTCGAGACCAGTCTGGTCAACACGGTGAAATCCCCTCTACTAAAAATAAAACAACTAGGCATGGTGGTGGGTGCCTGTAATTCCAGCTACTTGGGAGGCTGAAACATGAGAACCGCGCCTGGCTGAGATCTGATGGTTTTAAAAACGAGAGTTTCCCTGCACAAGCTCTCTCTCTTTGCCTGCCACCATCCACTAAGATGTGACTTGCTCCTCCTTGCCTTCTGCCATGACTGTGAGGCCTCCCCAGCCATGTGGACTGTAAGTCCATTAAACCTTTTTTTGGTAAATGCCCAGTCTCGAGTATGTCTTTATCAGCAGCGTGAAAACAGACTAATACAGGGAGGCAGAGAAGGAGAGAAAAGAGGGGAAAGAACAAACCCAAGACAGCAATGAAGGAAGCAGGGACACACGGAAACCTCGCAACACAACTATGGAGTGTCAGCCGAGTCCCCAAAGACGGCCATAGGAGTAGCATCAGCATTCAAGACAAGACAGGTCGGACGTACGGTTTCTCAGCTCGGTGGTGAGGATGTGTTTGGCAGCAATCAGAAGCTCCTTTCTGAGGTGTGCAGTCTCTGCTGGACAATTTGAAAGTAACTGGAGCATTCCTTTCACCATCTGCTGAGAATACTTAGTCACCAACTCCTGTAAGAACAGAGTGAGACAACACAGTTACATGGATAGGAGAGTGTTAAGAAAAATTAAAATGTTATTAGCTTCTTAAAAATTCAGTAAGACCTTTGGGAGGCCGAGGTGGGGGGGTCGCATAAGGTCAGGAGTTCGAGAGAGACCAGCCTGGCCAACATGGTGAAACCCCATCTTTACTAAAAATACAAAAACTAGCTGGGTGTGGTGGCACACACCTGTAATCCCAGCTACTTGGAAGGCTGAGGCACAAAAACCGCTTGAACCTGGGAGGAGAAGGTTGCAGTGAGCCAAGATGATGCCACTGCACTCCAGCTTGGGCGAAAGAGTGAGACTCTTGTCTCCAAAAAAAAAAAAAAAAAAAACAAAAAACATTAAGACTAAGCTTGACTCAAGTGACCCTCATAAAGTAGCAGGCCTACTTACACAGCAATATCCAAAAAGTTTTAATGGTATGTGTGTGCATGTATACAATGCCATACGGGAAGGAGGTATAGCCACAGAGCAGTCTCTTTCACATGGTGAGACTGTGGATGCCTTCTTTGTACTTCCTGTATTTTCTCAACTTTCAACAGTGAACATGTATTACTTTCACTATTGAACAGAAAGACAATTAAGTACTGAAAGATTTTTATTTTTTAGAGATGAGGTCTCACTCTGTTGTTCAGGCTTAAGTGTGGTGGTATGATCAAGGCTCACTGCAGCCTCGACTTCCTGGGCTCACGCCATCCTCCCACCTCTCAGTAGCTGGAACTAAGGGTGCATACCACCATGCCTGACTAATTTTCATTTTTTTTTTTTTAGAGATGGGGTCTCGCTATGTTGCCCAGGCTGGCCTCCAACTCCTGGGCTCAAGCAATCCTCCCACCTTGGCCTCTCAGACTGCTGGGATTATAAGCGTGAGCCACCATGTCAGGCTTGAAAGATTTTTTTGTTTTTTTTTTTTTTGAGAGGGAGTCTGGCTCTGTCGCCCAGGCTGGAGTGCAGTGGCCGGATCTCAGCTCACTGCAAGCTCCGCCTCCCGGGTTCACGCCATTCTCCTGCCTCAGCCTCCGAAGTAGCTGGGACTACAGGCGCCCGCCACCTCGCCCGGCTAGTTATTTTTGTATTTTTTAGTAGAGATGGGGTTTCACCGTGTTAGCCAGGATGGTCTTGATCTCCTGACCTCATGATCCGCCCGTCTCGGCCTCCCAAAGTGCTGGGATTACAGGCTTGAGCCACCACGCCCGGCCGAAAGATTTTTTAAAAGTAATTGCATGTTTACTCAGTCATCCCAGTAATGTAGGTTGTGAACAACAGTGGAGTCAACTTGAGCCAACTCAGAACAGCTCTAATCACAATCTTCTTTTGGGGTGTCAGCAGAAGGCCACTCACCAAGATAACACAAGCTGACTAAAATGTCAAGGGGTACCTAATTTAGACTTTTTACACCAAATGTTCCATTTTCGTCATGTAAGCTATCATTATCTAGTTATATACATTAAAATTAAGTGGGACGGCCGGGCGCGGTGGCTCACGCTTGTAATCCCGGCACTTTGGGGGGCCAAGGTGGGCGGATCACGAGGTCAGGAGATCGAGACCATCCTGGCTAACACGGTGAAACCCCATCTCTACTAAAAATACAAAAAATTAGCCAGTCGTGGTGGCAGGGGCCTGTAATCCCAGCTATACTCGGGAGGCTGAGGCAGGAGAATGGCGTGAACCCGGGAGGTGGAGCTTGAAGTGAGCCGAGATCGCGCCACAGCACTCCAGCCTGGGCGACAGAAGCGAGACTCTGCCTCAAAAAGAAAAAAAAAAATTAAGGGGGAAAAGGTTACAAATGCTTTCAAAAGTAGTTTTTATTCTAAACAATTCAGCACCTGTTTTAATTTTTATTTTTCTGAAATAAAAGCCTTACAAAAAGCATAAATTATAATCCAATTCCACTGATATAGATCAGTACTGAATTTATTCCATACTACAGAACAATCATGTAAGAATTCTTTTCAAAAACACTAACAGGAGATAAGGTATTTTTTCCTTCAAGTTCTTATGATTTAAATAAGAACACAACTATGCACGAAAAAATGAAACAAAAATCCACCATAAAGGCTCCTCAGAAAAGCACCCAGAACTTCATTAGTTTTACTGATAATGCTCCACCACACAGGCTCCTTAAAAAAGCACCCAAAACTTCTTTATCAGTTTTACTGATAATGCCTTTTAAATTCCAATCTCTCTCACACCTAGCTGCCACAACACACAACTTTTAACAGCAGCAAAAGTCAATGAACCAAATAGGTCCATACAAAAATCTGCATGTAAATGTGTATAGTTGCTTTATTAATAATGGCCAAAAATGAAACAGGCAAATCCATAAGGACAGAAAGTACATTCGTGGTTGCCAAGAGCATGCAGTCAAGGAAGGCTGCTGATGGGAGAGGGTTTCTTTTTGGGGTGATGACATTATTCTAAAATTGGATGGTGGTAATGGTACATATCTGTGGCTAAACTAAAAACTACTTAATTGTACACTTAAAGAGGTGGAATTTTATGATACATAAACTACATCTCAATAAAGTTGTTTTTAGGCCTGGCTCACGCCTATTTTAGGCCTGGCTCCCTAGCACCTTGGAAGGCTAAGGTGGGCAGATCACTTGAGGCCAGGGGTTCGAGACCAGCCTGGGCAACATGGCCAAACATCGCCTCTACAAAAATACAAAAATCAGCCAGGCGTGGTAGTGCATGCCTGTAATCACAGCTACTCGAGTGGTTGAGGCACAAGAATAGTTTGAACCAGTGAGGCAGAGGCTACAGTGAGCTGAGATTGTGCCACTGCACTCCAGCCTGGGCAACAGAGTGAGACTCTGTCTCAAAAAATAGTAAGTAAGGCCAGGCGCGGTGGCTCAAGCCTGTAATCCCAGCACTTTGGGAGGCCGAGACAGGCGGATCACGAGGTCAGGAGATCGAGACTATCCTGGCTAACACGGTGAAACCCCATCTCTACTAAAAAATACAAGAAACTAGCCAGGCGTGGTGGCGGGCGCCTGTAGTCCCAGCTACTCGGGAGGCTGAGGCAGGAGAATGGCAGGAAGCTGGGAGGCAGAGCTTGCAGTGAGCTGAGATCTGGCCACTGCACTCCAGCCTGGGTGACAGAGCAAGACTCTGTCTCCAAAAAAAAAAAAAAAAAATTGTAAGTAAATAAATAATAAAGCTGTTTTTAAAAACATTAGAAATAATCTGAATACTCATCAGTTGGTGAATGGATAAACACACACCGTGATACATCCACACAATGAGATTCTACCACTGCGGATTGAGTTGCATCCTCTTAAAATTCCCATGTGAAAGCCCTAACTCCAAATGTGACTGTATCTGGACACAGAGTATTCAGGAGGGGATGAAAGTTCAGTGAGGTCATGGGGCTGCAGCCGTTATCTGGCAGGACTGTGGCCATGTAAGAGGAGGAGGAGAGAACTCTCCCTCTCTGTTCGCCATTGTGAGGACACAGCAGAAGACAGTTGTCTGCAAGGCAGGAAGAAAGCCCTCACCAGAAAACTTGATCTCAAACTTCCAGCCTTCAGAACTATGAGACAATTGCTGCCGTGTAAGCAACCTAGCCTATGGGATTTTTGTTAAGGCTGCCAAGCAAAGACAACTACACAGCAATAAAAGGTAATCAGTAAAACAAGGTCCTATCTCAACATTACTGCTAAGTGAAAGAAGCCAGACTTAAAAGGTCGCAGAGACCAGACACTGGACATTTCCACTGATATGACATTCTAGAAAGGACAAAACTATGGGGACCAAATAAATCCATGGGTTTGCCAAGGAATGGAGGTGGTGGGAAGAAACTGACAACAAATGCATAACAATGGAATTTTGGAGGGTGATGGAAACGTACTGTATTTTGATGTGCTAGTAATGATTGCCAACATCTGTCAATTCCTAGAACTGTACACCCACAAAAGGTGATTTTTATTGTATGTAAACTATCTCAGTAAACCTGACATAAAAGTCAATGACCTTACCTGGTAAATCCTGATGATGTAAGCTAAAAATGACAATGTTTTAATCTGAGCAGCAATGAAGTCAGCATACAACTCCTTGTTGTAAAGCTTATGTTGCCTGAATAAGAAGAGAATAAAAATATTACCTCTCAATTTTGGGTGATGTTAGTATTAATTAAAAGCCTGTAACTATCACTAAGCCCAAAAGATTGATTTCCACACAGACCCAAGCAACACAGACAGCAGCAATAGCAAAGGTGTCTACACTTTTCATGCAATTCCAAATAACATACAAGTTTTAAGGGAACACACCCAACAGTTCTCCAACCCCTTCTATAGCAGTTACAATGTGAATCCCACAAAGCCAGTGCCAGGCCAATCTACTCAATCCGCAGAAAGAATTCGTGTAACATCTGCTCAGTGCAAGACCCCGACTTGGGCCGTGGCCATGGCCAAAGAGTATTCCTCCTTAGATCCTGCCCTCAAACGACACAGCCAGATAGGCTCCAAGTCAGAAGAGTGCATGAAGACAGTCTCAGGAGGAACATCCTTAGGTTTGAGAAAAGGCTTCACCGAGAGGCTTCAAAGGATGAACACAGCCTATCTGGAGATGAAGGCTGATGGGGAACTGAGGGTGTAAAGAACATTCTAGCGCTCAGGCTGAACAATGAGCAAGAATAAAGGCTTGAAGATGAGCAAGATTTGGATATGCCACAGCTGTTATTGAGCACAGTTCACACCTGACGACGTTTCTAATTTACAACACACCAAAATACGGGCTATTATCTCATCTTTCCAAATTAAGAACCAAAATAGCTACAACTGTCATCCCTGAAACACAGGTGCAGAAAGTCAAGAGTGCATAAAATTTTACCAAAATTTTATCACTCATCATTTTCATGTCTTAAGAATGACAACAGCAAGTGTATTTTTACTTGGAATCCAAGCGCCGTGGCAGCTGGCTACAGTGACGCCTCACCTGGCTTGTGCAGACACCTGAATGGCAATGGTGTTCATGATCAAGGGCACAAACTCAGCAACAACATTGTGGATGTTCAGTTTGTAGAGCTAAAAGCAAACATACCAGATTTTCATACATCTACACTCTACTATGGCAACAAAATTTGGCATACCAAAGAATCATCACGTCATTTAACATGTGTGTATTATACACATCTTTTTGCCCCAGATGTCAATTTTCTCATAAGAAGCCCAAAACCCAAGAGACTAATGAGCAATACACATACCTGATACATTAAAACAACAATGATGGGCAATTCTGCCAACACTTTCAGAGAAAGTGATCCCCTTGGAATGATGGAATGCTAGAAGACAGAAATGGGTAGGAGCTGGGTTACCATTGTGGCATTTAAAATAGCCCCCACCAGTGCCCACTGGGTATCACCCACTGAAAGAGAGAGAACAGAAAAGAGTGACACCCCTTTGTAAATATTTGTGATGAAAGATCCAAACTATGTTGAAAACAAATAATGCAGAACTATCATTTAATATAATTTAATATGAAAGTTAGTTTTTTTTTTTTTTTTTTTTTGAGATGGAGTCTCACTCTTGCCAGGCTGGAGTGCAATGGTACAGTCTCGGCTCACTACAGCCTCCACCTCCTGGGTTCAACCAATTCTCCTGCCTCAGCCTCCCGAGTAGCACGAACCACCACGCCCAGCTAATTTTTGTGTTTTTTAGTAGAGACGCGGTTTTGCCTTGTTGGCCAGGCTGGTCTCAAACTCCTGACTTCAGGTCATCCGCCCACCTCAGTCTCCTGAAGTGCTGGGATTACAGGCATGTGCCACCGTGCCCAGCCTAAAGGTTTTCATAATTTTCTACATAATCATTTGTAAAAACTTCAGGAAAATATGTTGAAACTTGGAGATTCAAATCACTTGAGAAATTTTTAAAACGAATACCTATGATTTTACTTATTTAAAAGAACACCACAAAGTATAATTTACCCAGCAGTTTTATTCAAAGATATTTATAGAGAGAAAATGCTTACAAATAGAAAAGTTCAACAGCCCTAATACATAAGGACTCATGAAACAAGGAAAATGTTAGGCTCAAAATACAAATGGGCAATGGACATGAACAGACAAGGAAAAAAGAAAATACAAAGGAATGATACTCAGAAAACAAATTTCTAATTAAGAACAACGAAAGGAGGAAAGCTTTATTCAAAGTTTCTCGTTCATCCTAGCACAAACTGAAACACTCTGCACAACCATTTCAGCAAAACAAACATGGATAATATTAATTCAATCACAAAAATTGTCATAGTAAATGCTCAAAACATGTTACCTATGTGGCAGACACCACAAATATACGATACATTACCTGCGGACCATGCCAGCATTACCTTCACAAAGTCCGTGAGACAGGTTTTTCAGATAACGAGAGGAAAAATAAGGTCAGAACGCAGGTTCGTTAACTTTCCTGGAGTCAGAAAACCCCAGTGGGTGGGGCCGGGACATTGTACTGGAGCTCTCTGTCCCAGAGCCCACACTCTCAGTCACTGAGCTATATACTTTTATCTATAGTTTAAGGGACTTTATTTATGTCAAAAGGCTTAAAGCTAAGGGACAGAACAGACACCCCACACCTGGTCTGCTGCTGTTCCCAGCAGGGTGATCCTGGGTTTCAATAACAACCTTATCTTTCTAGCCCGGCATCAATGACACGGGACAGGTCATTTTCACCCCTCCCAGGCTGCAGAGAAGGACCAGTGATGCTCTGCCAGGCACACACGTTTATTTGTCTTAAATGTCTCCATGTATTTAAGGGAAAAAAAAAAAGAAAAAACTTAAATGGTTTAACAGGCCAGTATCTTAAACTACAGCAGCCACCGGTAGAAACAACTCAGTTAGCGAGACACTTACTGTTCGAGTCTCACTGTCCTCACGCTCCGGGTTGACTTTCACAGCAATTGTCGTTATCATACCAACCATTTCTGGGGGAGGCACTGTGTTCTCGGGGATCACTTGAGGGTTCTCAAAGTAGCGGTTCTACATAAAAATAAAAAAAATATTTTTTCCTAAAGTCAAACCCAATATTCATTCCAAAAAAAAAAAAGCAAAAAAACACCTGACTCTTTGGTGGAAAAAAACAGAATGTTCTACATTTTTATGCTGCACCAACTCCACAGGATTTGGGCTCAGTCATTCATTTTCCAATCCCCCTTAAAGCCTAAACCAACACACCACTAGATGTTTACTCTTCCCACAGGACCATAAAGATAACACAACAGGGACCAGGTTCTCCATCTTCAACAATGGAAGACCAAAGCTTGCCTAAAAGTATTTTCTACTTCTTTTTCCCTGGCTAATAAATGATTGAATACAAACCATATCACATTCCTACCACAGTGAGGTAGGAAAGAAGGCACTCCATCCCTCTTGGGAAGAAACTATGAGCTGGCAGTCCCCACTGATTAACTTTTCACTCTCTAAATAGAGATCAAAGAGTGAACAAACAAAACACAGGACTTTTTTTTTTTTTTTCTCGAGACAGAGTCTCACTCTGTCGCCCAGGCTGGAGTGCAGTGGTACAATCTTGGCTCACTGCAACTTCCGCCTCCCAGGTTCAAGCAATTCTCCCGCCTCAGCCTCCCAAGTAGTTGGGATCACTGGCACGCACCACCATGCCTGGCTAATTTTTGTATTTTTAGTAGAGACTGGGTTTTTCACCATGTTGGCCAGGCTGGTCTCGAACTCCCAGCATCAGGTTATCCACTCACACCCCGTCTCTACTAAAACTACAAAACTAGCTGGGTGGAGTGCTGCATGCCTGTAATTCCAGCTACTTGGGAGGCTGAGGCAGGAGAACTGCTTGAACTCAGAAGGTGGAGGCTGCAGTGAGCAGAGATCGCGCCACTCTACTCCAGCCTGGGCAGAGACCCAGTCTCCCCGCATCACCTGCCAAAAAAAAAAAAAAAAAAGAATTATGATTCCCAGAAGAGTCTGGAAGAAGCTGTTCTTCTGGCAAGAGTGTTTACTTCTAATAAGCGGGAAGGAGATGAGGAGATTTTCCTTTTCTACTCCACAAACCTGTATGTTGTGGCACTGCTTGTAAGAGTTAATGAGATCGAAAAAAATGTTAGTAAAATTTTTAAAAAACACTAAAAATATACACCACCTCCCCAAAAAGTCTTCAAGCCTATAAATTCAACCGTCGTTAAAATGCACAAAGTGAAAAACAAAAGCAAAATCTCCATGTCAATGGTTGCTTACAAGTAAATGAATTATGAAAAGTTTTTTTCCAAAATTTCTACAATAAAAATATATTGCCTTTATGTACAAAAAAAGTACTTACGTGAAAGAGAGAAACTAAAAAAGCTATTTTTTTGAAAGGCTGACTTATCAACCTAGCTTTTAACCATCACTAAACATTCCCCATTCTAAAATAGTATCCCCTCCCCAAACACTATTTCTCCAACCCAAATGTTCTAAAGACTTTTTGGAATAAGGAAGTATAAACAAATGTAACTAATTAAAACCAAAGTGAAAACATACCACTACTTTTGGAAGCTCCTTGTAAATCTGTTTTACGAAATCCAGAAAATGATGAATCTAAAAAAAGCAGACACTTTCATTACAGGAAGATATTCATAAACAGAAAATACCTATAATAAATAAGAAAAGTTGTAATTGTGTTGCTACATGAGAACTCCTAAGAGAGGTAAGGAAAATGGTGGGCTGAAGATACAAATAGGCAATGGATGTGAACAAACAAACAAAAAATAAGTAAACATAAAGTACTGATAAACAGAAAACAAGTTTCTGATTCAGGAAGAGCACAGAGTTGAAAATTAAAATAAATGCCAGTTTTTGCCTTTCAAAAAATCGTAATACACAATGTTTGACAGGATGGAATGAGAGACAGATTCTCATACTGTGGGACCATAAACTACTGAAACCTTTCTAGAAATCAGTTTAACACAGGAGCATTAAAACTTCAATGCTTCTGCCTTGGTAATTCTCCTACAAAGCTAGTCTATGAAATAATTTGAACCATAAACAAAGGTATTCCACAATAACCATTAAAATAAGAAGTGTGAAATACCTTCAATATCCAGAAATAAGGACACCCATAAGAAAGAATACTCTGTACCCATTAAAAAATAATTGTGGCTAGGCACATGGCTCATGCCTACAATCCTGACACTTTGGGAGGCTGAGACTAGAGGATCACTTGAGGCCAGGAGTTTTAGACCAGCCTGGGCAACATAGACCCTGTCTCTACGAAAAAATTTTTTTTAATTGTATACAGAATTTTTTATGACTGTGAAAATGCTTACACTTAACATGAAGTGATCAAGCTATACGATGTTATATACAGTATTACCACAACTATGCAGAAAATATACAAACACATTAAGGTGAGAAAAAGGAAAGAAAAGGCCGGGCGCAGCAGTTCATGCCTGTAATCCCAGCACTTTGGGAGGCTGAGGTGGGTGGATCACATGAGGTCAGGAGTTACAGACCAGCCGGGCAACATGGTGAAACCCCATCTCTACTAAAAATACACACACAAAAATTAGCTGGGTGTGGTGGCATGAGCCTGTAGTCCCAGCTACTCGGGGAGGCTGAGACAGGAGAATCGCTTGAATCCGGGAGGCGGAGGTTGCAGTGAGCCGAGATTGCGCCACTGCACTCTAGCCTGAGCAACAGAGGAAGACTCATCTCAAAAAAAAAAAAAAAAAAAAAAAGAAAAAGAAAAGAAAATCACCAAGATATAAAATCCTGTTCTTGAGATGGCAGGAATCCTATTTCATCTTTATGCTTTTAATTTCTATTTTAAGTAATTTAATTCAATAAATAATTTTTAATTTTAATAAGTAATTTAATTTCTATATTAAATCATCTGTAACAGGCACTTAGGTTATCGTCAGAGAAGATATAATTATGGTAAATGTATACTTGCTGCTTACTGTATAGGTAAATGCCAATCACTCTGCTAAGAACTTTAAATTTTATGCCTAATTCCTCAAACTACCTTTTAAGGAAGTCATTTTACAGAAAAATCTCCAAAAGGTTACAAACTTAATCAGTGTCACACAGCTACTGAATTGCAGAGGTGAGATTCAAACCCGGCTCTGGCTTCAGCGCCCATATCTTAATCCCTGTACAACATAAAATGACTTGTACATCATACGCATAAATACCAGAACAGCCCAAATAACCTGTCAGTTTGGTCATTTAATACATTTCAACTATGGAACCAATTTAGCAAAGTATTAATAAATATATTTTTTTAAGTCAATGTTAAATTCATAAAGAACTGCCCCAAACTTGGGCTATATTTCTACAATTGAAAACAGCATGTGTTCAGTCAACTTTGAGAGCACAAAAAATTTCACATAAGGAACATGCTGACACACTTTATAAATGCTATCAGGATTTTAAACAACTCACTTCTTGTGTGATCGGTGGCCTGAACTGTTTGTGTAGCTCGATAATTATTCTTAGACAAATAAGAACATTTTCTTCATTTTCCGTCTAAAAAAAAAAAGCATTTAAAGAAAGTTATACTTCTGAAGACTTGCTTTAAAGGCTAATTTTCTAAGCAGTTTCTGCACACACACTATCCATCAACCAGCTTCTACTGGATTTGCTGAAAATTTACCAGCTCACAGAACACAGTTGTTCCAGACAGAAAGCTTTGTGCGCCACAAGAAGGGAATCCCACCAGCCAGCTCTGCATGAGTAACCTGGACAGGGGCTTCACCGGCCTTCATGGCAAGTGGCACCAGGAGCTAAGGACTTCCTGGCCCAAATGACACTTTCCGTGTTGGACAATATTGTGAAAAGACCAGTAAAGAATTAATGGGCAAGTACCATGGACTGGACCCTGGGCTAAGCACCTTACAAATGCTCTGTGAGGACGGGGTTCCATCTACATCTGACCTGTGAGGGAGCGAAATCTCAGGGGTTAAGCAATGTGGCTGGCATGACACAGCAACAAAGCGTCCCAGCCAAGACTGAATCCAAGCTCAACTTTCCAAGGGGACCAGAAACACGACTGAAATCTAACTGCATCAAGACTAAGAGGGCGAGGTGGCTCACGCCTGTAATCTGAGCACTTTGGGAGGCCAAAGCAGGTGGATCACAAGGTCAGGAGTTCAAGACAAGCCTGACCAACATGGCGAAACCCCGTCTCTACTGAAAATACAAAAATCAGCTGGGCGTGGTGGCACGGGCCTGTAATCCCAGCTACTCGGGAGGTTGAGGCAGGAGAATCACTTGAACCCGGGAGGCGGAGGATACAGTGAGCGAAGATCACACCACTGACTCCAGACTGAGCGACACAGCGAGACTTTATCTCAAAAAAAAAAAAGACTAAGAGAAGCAAGAAAACAATTTTTTGTTTGCCAGATGGATTCGCCCTAAGGATGTCAGATACTCTTTACGAGCATCTACTAGGTGTAATGCGCCGCACTGGAGATACACACAGAAAGAACAATGCAAGTGAGCCACTCACTGGGCGTCTTGTGGGCCCACACCCAGCTCACCGTCCACAACCGTTTCAAAGATACCACTATGTCTAGCTAATTCCTCAGTTAACTCGATGATTTTCAATTAAGTAAACTTTCTGAGTGGAGGAAATGGGGGAAAAGGGACATTAAGAAAACGTTTTACTCCTGTGACTTGGAATTTGGGCAAAAGATAAAACAGTTGTATAATGGTGAAATTTACCATAAGAAAAATCAGTGAAAGTTTTACATATGGCTATACGACAAGAATGAATTTTCAAAAGTTACCTCTAAAAAGCGAAACATCACAGACAAAACATTTTTTGTGTGAGGACGAAGATGTTCATTGGTTGGTATCCTATGAATTATTTCAAGTACTAGCTTCCGCAGTTGCTGGCAAGAAAAAATAAATAAATGTAAAGATAAAAATACTTCCAAGGGTTCCAAATTAATTATCTTACACTCTGCAAGTGTCACACAGCTGTTTACACCCAGCACTAGCAACAAACCACCATCCTACAAGAGGGACCCAATTTTTGAAACAGTCCTAGAAACTACTTAAATGTAACCCAAAGTAAGTACTGCAGATGATCATTTTCAGTATTTCTACAACTCTGTACCGACTCTTAATCGACTAAGCCGATTTCTCCTCTTCCATGGCTTATCAGTAAGTCCAACAGACGGACACTGGTGTACGAACATGGAGTCCATTGAAGATAAAAGAGCAAAACACAAACTGAATGTAGTTTGGGATCTCCCCTTACCATCTAGCGTTAGCTTCCATAATGCTATCACCAACCACCTTGGGCCCAAGGACTAGTTACATTATGAGCTGTGCTAAGCTTCTGTGATTCTGTCTGTGGAGCTAACAACTAAAAGCTCAAATACATAAGCTCTTGCACTGGTATGCTATAAAAACGCTTTATTTACTAAGAAGCTGGTGTTATGGGAATGTTTTTTAAAAGTTATTTTTAAGAACTACTTGCTGAAATATTTATAGAAAAAGTGGTAGGCCGGGTGCAGTGGCTCACGCCTGTAATCTCAAGACTTTGGGAGGCCGAGGTCGGCGGATCACCTGAGGTCAGGAGTTCGAGACCAGCCTGGCCAACATAGTCTCTACTAAAATACAAAAATTAGCCGGGCATGGTGGTGTGTGCCTGTAATCCCAGCTGCTTGGGAGGCTGAGGCAGGAGAATTGTTTGAACCTGGGAGGCAGAGGTTGCAGTGAGCTGAGTTCGTGCCACTGCACTCCAGCCTGGGTGACAGAGCGAGACTTTGTCTCAAAAAAAAAAAAAAAAAAATATATATATATATATATATGTATATACATATACACACACACATATATATATAATGGGACTATTTCTAAATGATCAAGGCAGGGAGGTACAAACAGTGTATTGGGGGTGTGTAGATAAAACAAAATTGACCATGAGCTATAAGAACTGACATTAGGCTAGGCGCAGTGGCTCACACCTGTAATACCAGAGTTTTGGGAGGCTGAGGAAGGAGGACCTATCAAGCTCAGGAGTTCAAGACCAGCCTGGGCAACAGAGCAAGACACCCATTCTCTACAGAAAAATTTTTTAAAATTAGCCAGGCATTGTGGCGCACACCAGTAGTCCCAGCTGCTGGGCACACTGAGGTGGGAGGATCACCTGAGCCCAGGAAGTCAAGGCTGCAGTGAGCTGTGATGGCACCACTGCACTCCAGCCTGGGTGTCAGAGTGAGACTTTGTCTTTAAAAAAAAAAAGAAATGACATTAATAAGATAACAAGATTGGAGTTGGGCAACAGGTATGGGAGGGGTCATTTCTTCTTCTGTATACTTTTGCACTGGTCTGTAACAAACAGTGTACACACATACGGCATCAGTTGGCAAATGTGAATAATATAAATTGTAAGAGACGTCCCAGACAAAAATCAAACCAAGACATGTAACTGAGGAGGCAGCGGTCTTGAACAAAGTTAGCCATATGTGATAAAACCTCTTTCATTTTTAAGTGGAACCGTAAATTTTCTGAGTTAATTCGTAACTGGTCACAATCCCAGAGCACCCTTGTCTTCTCAGTGGTATTTTTTTACATTACCTGTGCTGGTTTCTCCTGAAGAAACTGAACTTCTCCATCTTGAAGAAATGTAAGGAATCGAGGGATGATATGTTCTAGGAATGTAGAATACTGAGGAGATGACGTGACATTCTAATTGTGCAAAAATAAAAGAAGACCCCATTCAGTTATGTGTACATATCTTCATTTCAAATTCACTCAGTATACTAACTGCAAAGGAAAATAAAACATTTTAGCCAAAAGCAAATTGGTGCTATTGTATTATTTAGTAATAACATAATTTTAAATTAGGATGGTTGTATTTCTGAAACCCAATTCAGGAGAACCAAATGCTAACTTTTACTATTAAAATTAGAAATATCAATGCTTTGGGAAATGCTGAACCTGGAACCCATTCTAGCTTGGCTTTGCCACAATCTAAGTATGAAACCTCTGCGAAGTTATTTAGCTTCTACATCTCAGTTTCTTGATCTGGAAAATGAAGAGACTGAGCAAACTAACATATTAGTTAGATGTATATTCACTATGTACTAATTAGATGTATACTAATTACATTATAATCTAATCTAATCCATTATTGATGCTAGTACTGATTTTAAAAGGAGAATAGGAAGGGCTGGGCACTGTAGCTCATGCTTGTAATCCCACCACTTTGGGAGGCCGAGGCAGGAGGATCGCTTGAGCCCAGAAGTTCAAGACCAGCCTGGCCAACACAGCAAGACTCTATCTCTACAAAAAAAATTTTTTTTAAAGCTGGGCATTGTGGCAGTGCCTGTGCTGTGGTCTTAGCTACTCAGAGGGCTGAAGTAAAAGGATCACCTCAGACTGGGAGTTCAAGGCAGCAGTGAGCTATGATGGTGCCACTGCACTCCAACCTGGGCAACAGTATGAGATCCCATCTCTATTTAAAAAAAAATAAAAAATAAAAAAAGGAGAATAGGAAATAAAACTATAACGTGAAGATATTAGGGCAGTTTCTGGATCTCACTTAGGAAGTAGAAACTTTGGACAGTTACCTAAACTCTCTGAGGATATTATTTCCCGCCTTCCTTACAGGACTATTGTGAAGATTGCATGAGTTAATATATGCAAAGTTTATGAAGTTTCTAACACTGCCTATGGGAAATGCTCGTAAGTGTTGTGCTGTTATTTACAGAGCACTTATGTGTCAGATACTGTGTTGTGTGCCTTTTAGTCTTTCTCATTTAGTCTGAGATGGGTATTATCTCTAAGATAGGTATTATCTCCATTTCACAGATAAGGAAAGAGAATCTAAGAGGTTAAGTTTTGAAAATGGGCACACTGGCTGGTCTGTAGTCCCAGCCACTCAGGAGGCTGAAGTGGGAGGATCACTGGAGCCCAGGAATTCCAGGCCAGCCTGGGCAATATAGCAAGACCTCATATCAAAAAAAAAAAAGGTAAAGTTTTGGAAGTGGATTCAAATCAAGTATATATCTAACACCCAAATTCTTTTTCTTGTTTAATGCTTCACTTATTCATTCAACAAATATTTACTGAACTCTTATCATGTACTCAAAAGGGATAAAATAATGAACAGAACACATAATATTCATGCCATCAGAGACGGGGGAGGCAGCAGCAGAAGTAAGACAGGTATCAAACAAAAAGACTAAGGATACAGAACCATGAGGGGGGTTGTGCCAACAACTAAGGGAACATATAACTGTGAGACATCATTTACTAAATGTAACCAAGGGTGGAGGACACCTTCCTGAAGACGTGACACTTAACGCTAAAACTTGAAAGGCAAGTAGGAGTTACCCGTGAAAAGGCAGAAAAGAAGATTCTAAGAAAAGCATATGCAAAGGCACAAAATCAAGAGAAAGCACGAGTGTAAAAGGCATAAATAGAGTTCAGCATCTTGGAGAAGGAAACAGAAAAGAAAGGAGTTCAACTTCTAAGGTTTTTTTGAGACAGTCTCACTCTGTCGCCCAGGCTGGAGTACAGTGGTGTGAGCTTGGCTCGCTGCAATCTCTGACTCCAGGATCCAAGCAATTCTCCTGCCTCAGTCTCTCGAGTAGCTGGGACTATAGGCATGCGCCACCACACCTGGCTAACAGTTTTTTTTTTTTTTTTTCAGTGGAGATAGGGTTTTCACCATGTTGGTCAGGCTGGTCTCGAACTCCTGATCTCAGGTGATCCATCTGCCTTGTCCTCCCAAAGTGCTGGAATTACAGGCATGAGCTACCACACCTGGACTGGAGTTCAACTTTATTTATTTATTTTTTTTTTGAGACAGTCTCCCTCTGTTGCCCAGGCTCGAGTGCAGTGGCATGATCTCAGTTCACTGCAAGCTCCGCCTCCCGGGTTCACGCCATTCTCCTGCCTTAGCCTCCCAAGTAGCTGGGACCACAGGCACCTGCCACCACACCCCGCTAATTTTTTGTATTTTTGGTAGAGATGGGGTTTCACCGGGTTAGCCAGGATGGTCTCGATCTCCTGACCTCAGGTGATCTGCCCACCTCGGTCTCCCAAAGTGCTGGGATTACAGGCGTGAGCCACCGCGCCCGGCCTAGAGTTCAACTTTTACTATCAGGAGTCTGACAAGCTGGTGAGAACAGACACCTGGGCGGTTAAATGTGGGGCTAAAGAGAAAGATCTGGAGTTGTCTATCATATTACGCAATTTCAGAAGAGGGGTCTGTAAAGGAAGGACAGTGAAACAGTCAAAAATCAGAAAGCAGTATGGAGCAAGGGAAGAAAACCACTGTGGGTTTTTTTGTTTTGTTTTGTTTTGTTTTGAGATGGAGTTTCACTCTTTTTGCCAGGCTGGAGTACAATGGCACCATCTCGGCTCACTGCAACCTCCGCCTCCCAGGTTCAAGTGATTCTCCTGCCTCAGCCTCCGGAGTAGCTGGGATTACAGAGCCCACCACCACACCCGGCTAACACACCTAAGCACCTGTCTCCTGGGCCAACTTGGTACAGATTTCTGGGGCCTCCACTCACACAGAACACTGTATGGGAGGTGGCCCCAGGAGCTGTGCAGAAACCAAATAGCTTCTCTCCAAGCAGACAGTGAATGTGTCGGGCAGAAGAACTGTGTTTGGCACCTTTCGTCCCTAAAGGTTAAGACTTTTGATGAAACACCCACAATCAAGTATTCAAGAAAAAGAGGGAGAAGATTCATGCTGGAACACTGAACTAACTGCCAGGTTATCAAGAAGTCAAACATATTTGCATGCAAGTCCATATTAACTAATGATTACACAGCTTTCAAATATCTGCATTTCAAATTTCTCCAATAAGGCTGGGCACAGTGACTCATGCCTGTAATCCTAGCACTTTATTTAGGAGGACAAGGTGGGACTATCGCTTGGGCCCAGGAGTTCAAGACCAGCTGGGGCAATATAGCAAGACCGTGTCTAAAAAAGAAAAGAATTTCTCCAGTTAAAACAATGCATTCAAGCTGGGCATGGTGGTGCCCGCCTGTAGTCCCTGCTACTCGGGAGCTGAAGCAGGAAGATCATCTGAGCCCAGGAGTTCAATGTTGTGGTATGCTAGGATGGCACCTGTGAATAGGTACTATACTCCATAGCAAGACCCTGTCTCTAAAAAACATTTTTATAATTAAAAAAAGATTTATTCAACAAGCTGCCTGGTTATTCTGCAAGTATCTCAACTCAGCCACCAGGTTTTTGATCCAGATAAATTGTTCATGTGATTCCTAACCTGAAGGTTTGTCTTGAAAGATGGCCCATTTAATAATGAAGCTGTAAGACTCCTGAAATCACTGGGAGTTTTTAAAATTTCACTCACCTCATTTAAACATTATTCTGGGGTGGTAGTAATTTAGAGAACTGCTTCTTTTTTTTCTTTTTTTTTGAGACAGAGTCTCACTCTGTCGCCCAAGCCGGAGCGCAGTGGCACCATCTCGGCTCACTGCAAGCTCCGCCTCCCGGGTTCACACCATTCTCCTGTCTCAGCCTCCCGAGAAGCTGGGACTACAGGCGCCTGCCACTGCGCTCGGCTGATTTTTTGTATTTTGAGTAGAGATGGGGTTTCACCATATTAGCCAGGATGGTCTCGATCTCCCGACCTCGTAATCCACCCGACTCGGCCTCCCAAAGTGCTGGGATTACAGCCGTGAGCCACTGTGCCCCGCCAAGAACTGCTTCTTGATGGTCATTCTAGTATTTAATTCTCTGAAGAATTCAGTCATCTGAATTTCATTTAAGGTAAATGTTGATACACAGACTGCAAAAGTCATTACTTGGAAAAGCCCTAACTGTACTGCCTCGCAGATACAGAGAGATATATATATATGTAGATTACATATCTATATATATAATATTATATGTATGTAATATTTTGAAACAGTGTCTCGCTCTGTTGCCCAGGCTGAAGTGCAGTGGCATGATCTCCGCTCACTGCAACCTCTGCCTCCCAGGTTCAAGTGATTCTCTGCCTCAGCCTTCCGAGTAGCTGGGACTACAGGCCAGGCATGTGCCACCATGCTCGGCTAGATTTTTGTATTTGGAGTAGAGACAGGGTTTCATCATGTGGGCCAGGTTGGTCTCGAACTCCTGGCCTCAAGTGATCCACCTGCCTCAGCCTCCCAAAGGGTTGGGATTACAGGCGTCAACCACCACACCCAGACTTGCCCCACTAACTTCTAGTTGTTAATCAATGCATCTGAGACCAAAAGCCAGGAAGGAGGTAACCTGATAACTGCAAATCCTAAAAAGGAGAATAAAGTCTCAGAACCTCAAGAGGGTCAGATATTTACAGATATTTAATTCAGACAGCCCTATGTCCACGCTCGGAGCCCTGACTCAAGGGCTTGTTCCTGCGGGTTCACAGACTGCCCATTTCAGCCTCTCCGACAAACCTGCCAGGACTATGGTTCTCTCAGATCAGTTCTTCCAACAAAATGCGGAATGCAGGCATATCCTCTTCTGCCTCTCACCTTTTTATATATATATATATATGTATTTTTTAAACAGCTTGTTTTAGCAGCTTGGGCAGAAGAGAAAGCTCTTTAGCTAGATCTCTAAATATCTCAAGGTTTTTTTCTAGCTCAGCTCAAGGCAACAAGTCCTTGAAAATGTTAGACCTAATACCATAAAAATCCTAGAGGAAAACCTAGGTAGTACCATTCAGGACATAGGCATGGGCAAAGACTTCATGTCTAAAACACCAAAAGCAACGGCAGCAAAAGCCAAAATTGACAAATGGGATCTAATTAAACTAAAGAGCTTCTGCACAGCAAAAGAAACTACCATCAGAGTGAACAGGCAACCTACAGAATGGGAGAAAATTTTTGCAATCTACTCATCTGACAAAGGGCTAATATCCAGAACCTACAAAGAACTCAAACAAATTTACAAGAAAAAAACAAACAACCCCATCAAAAAGTGGGCAAAGGAT
Organism: Papio anubis; assembly: GCF_008728515.1. Classification (NCBI taxonomy): domain Eukaryota; kingdom Metazoa; phylum Chordata; class Mammalia; order Primates; family Cercopithecidae; genus Papio; species Papio anubis. The sequence goes on from NC_044979.1 coordinate 141,151,151, forward strand.
ATGAATAGACATTTCTCAAAAGAAGACATTCATACAGCCAACAAACACATGAAAAAATGCTCATCATCACTGGCCATCAGAGAAATGCAAATCAAAACCACAATGAGATACCATCTCACACCAGTTAGAATGGCGATCATTAAAAAGTCAGGAAACAACAGGTGCTGGAGAGGATGTGGAGAAATAGGAACACTTTTACACTGTTGGTGGGATTGTAAACTAGTTCAACCATTATGGAAAACAGTATGGCGATTCCTCAAGGATCTAGAACTAGATGTACCATATGACCCAGCCATCCCATTACTGGGGATATACCCAAAGGATTATAAATTATGCTGCTATAAAGACACATGCACACGTATGTTTATTGCAGCACTATTCACAATAGCAAAGACTTGGAATCAACCCAAATGTCCATCAGTGACAGATTGGATTAAGAAAATGTGGCACATATACACCATGGAATACTATGCAGCCATAAAAAAGGATGAGTTTGTGTCCTTTGTAGGGACATGGATGCAGCTGGAATCCATCATTCTTAGCAAACTATCACAAGAACAGAAAACCAAACACCGCATGTTCTCACTCATAGGTGGGAACTGAACAACGAGATCACTTGGACTCGGGAAGGGGAACATCACACACCGGGGCCTATCATGGGGAGGGGGGAGGGGGGAGGGATTGCATTGGGAGTTATACCTGATGTAAATGACGAGTTGATGGGTGCAGCACACCAACAAGGCACAAGTATACATATGTAACAAACCTGCACGTTATGCACATGTACCCTACAACTTACAGTATAATAATAATAAATAAATTAAAAAATAAATAAATAAATAAATAAATA